>NW_023995041.1:40000-70000 GCF_015586225.1 Lucilia sericata | reverse complement strand
GACATTTCTATAAAAAAGTTATCGATAATTTGATATTTCTATAGCAAAGTTATCGATAAGTTGACTTTTCTATAGAAAAGTTATCGATAACTTGATTTTCTGTAAAAAAAAGTTATCGATAACTTAACCTTTCTGTAGAAAAGATATCGATAACGTGATTTTCTGTAGGAAAGTATACGATAACTTGATATTTCTATAGCAAAGTTATCGATAACTTGACTTTTCTATAAAAAAGTTGTCGATAACTAGACTTTTCTATAAAAAAGTTGTCGATAACTTGACTTTTCTGTAGGAAAGATATCGATAACTTCATTTTCTATAAAAAAGTTATCGATAAAAGATAAGTTGTTGATATCTTGACTTTTCTATAGAAAAGTTGTCGATAACTTGATTTTTCTATAGCAAAGTTGTCGATAACTGGACTTTTCTATAGAAAAGTTATCGATTACTTGACTTTTCTATAGAAAAGTTATCGATTACTTGACTTTTCTATAGAAAAGTTATCGATAACTTGACTTTTCTATAGAAAAGTTATCGATAAGTTGACTTTTCTATAGAAAAGTTATCGATAACTTGACTTTTCTATAGAAAAGTTATCAATAACTTGACATTTCTATAAAAAAGTTATCGATAAATTGACTTTTCTATAAAAAATTTATCGATAACTTGACTTTTCTATAGAATAGATATCGACAATTTGACTTTTCTATAGAAAAATTATCGATAAGTTGACTTTTCTATAGAAAAGATATCGATAACTTGTATTTTCTATAGAAAAAATATCAATAACTTTACTTTTCTATATAAAAATTATCGATAACTTGACTTTTCTTTAGAAAAATTATCGATAACTTAACTTTTCTATAGAAAAATTATCGATGACTTAAATTTTCTATAGAAAATATATCGACAACCTAACTTTTCTGGAGAAGAATTCAACACTTCAATAGTGAAGTCAAGTTATTGATAATTTATTTCTAGACAATCGAAATGTCAAGTTATCGATAACTTTGCTGTAGAAAACTTTTTCTTTGAAAATTAATAGTGGAATAGTCATGTTGTCGATAAAATTTCTTTAGAGAAAAAGAAAAAATCTCTCAGAAAATTTGAAAGCTCAAATTGCCTTAGGGCATTAGAAGTTCTCCACTATTTTGCAATATGATTTTAACATTATTTTCTGGTTTTTTATATTTCATAACACTTTTGCAATAGCGTCTTGGTACAATATTAAAATCGTGATGTTATCATTGGCTGTGAGAATGTGACTTTTGAAAGGGAGTAGAAAAAAAAAAAAAAAAAACATGAACAAATAAATAAAGAAACAAAACAAACAAACAAAAGGATAATGATATTGCTATTGAAAAATATTTTACAACTACTTCCCTTAAAGAGAGGGAGTGATGCTAGTTGTTTAATTACAATAGAAGCCACAACCACAGTTTGTAATAAGAACATAATAATATAAACTGATAGTATTGTTGTCAAATTTGAATTTTTATTAATATTTTGTTGCCTGTCGTTGCAATTGTAATCAGAAACCGTGAAAGTATGACAATATTCTGTTTGTTAAACACAGCATACAAACTTGAGAGACACGCAGATACATGCATACAATTTGTTTATTTTGTAATAAAGCTGATTTATAAAGTTGAGACAAACAAAAGAAAGAAAAAAGAAATCAACGTAATCAAGGCTGTTTTCAAGCTTATAAACATTTTATAAGTTCCTGTTTATGTTTTCTACGGAATGAACAACTCTATCTTTGGTACACACATTTGGTAAATGCTGTAAAGAATATTAAAAAAATATATAAATATTTATGTTTAAGTTTAAGTATGTAAAACTTTTTTATTGCTGTCATCATTTTATGAAAATAATTTTAAGAATAATATTGTAATTTGTTATGGAATAGTTCTGAAATATTGCACATAATTTTGTAGAGTTCAGTAATGTGTAAGTTAGACGTATGATTGTTTGTTAATTAATTAAGAAATAAGTATAACGCTATGTATGGCTTTTGCAAATGTGTGATTGGTATTAACTTAGTAGAAACAACATAACTAAGTAAGTAAGTAAGTAAGTAAGTAACTACTAACTAACTAACTAACTAACTAACTAACTAACTAACTAACTAACTAACTAACTAACTAACTAACTAACTAACTACTAACTAACTAACTACTACTAACTAACTAACTAACTAACTACTAACTAACTAACTAACTAACTAACTACTAACTAACTAACTAACTACTACTAACTAACTAACTACTAACTACTAACTAACTAACTAACTAACTAACTAACTAACTACTAACTAACTAACTAACTAACTAACTAACTAACTAAACTAACTAACTAACTAACTAACTAACTAACTAACTAACTAACTAACTAACTAACTAACGAAACTAACTAACTAACTACTAACTAACTAACTAACTAACTAACTAACTAAACTAACTAACTAACTAACTAACTAACTAACTAACTAACTAACTAACTAACTACTACTAACTAACTAACTACTAACTAACTAACTACTACTAACTACTAACTAACTAACTAACTAACTACTAACTAACTAACTAACTAACTAACTAACTAACTAACTAACTAACTAACTACTAACTACTAACTAACTAACTAACTAACTAACTAACTAACTAACTAACTAACTAACTAACTAACTAACTAACTAACTACTAACTAACTAACTAACTAACTAACTAACTAACTAACTAACTAACTAACTAACTAACTAACTAACTAACTAACTAACTAACTAACTAACTAACTAACTAACTAACTAACTACTAACTACTAACTAACTAACTAACTAACTAACTAACTAACTAACTAACTAACTAACTAACTAACTAACTAACTAACTAACTACTAACTAACTAACTAACTAACTAACTAACTAACTAACTAACTACTAACTAACTAACTAACTAACTAACTAACTAACTACTAACTAACTAACTAACTAACTAACTAACTAACTAACTAACTAACTAACTAACTAACTAACGAACTAACTAACTAACTAACTAACTAACTAACTAACTAACTAACTAACTAACTAACTAACTAACTAACTAACTAACTAACTAACTAACTAACTAACTAACTAACTAACTAACTAACTAACTAACTAACTAACTAACTACTAACTAACTAACTAACTAACTAACTAACTACTAACTAACTAACTAACTAACTAACTAACTAACTAACTAACTAACTAACTAACTAACAACTAACTACTAACTAACTAACTACTAACTAACTACTAACTAACTAACTAACTAACTAACTAACTAACTAACTACTACTAACTAACTAACTACTAACTAACTAACTAACTAACTAACTAACTAACTAACTAACTAACTAACTAACTAACTAACTAACTAACTAACTAACTAACTACTAACTAACTACTAAACTAACTAACTAACTAACTAACTAACTAACTAACTACTAACTAACTAACTAACTAACTAACTAACTACTAACTAACTAACTAACTAACTACTAACTACTAACTAACTACTAACTAACTAACTAACTAACTAACTAACTAACTACTAACTAACTAACTAACTAACTAACTAACTAACTACTAACTAACTAACTAACTACTAACTAACTAACTAACTAACTAACTAACTAACGAACTAACTAACTAACTAACTAACTAACTAACTAACTAACTAACTAACTAACTAACTAACTAACTAACTAACTAACTAACTAACTAACTAACTAACTAACTAACTAACTAACTAACTAACTAACTAACTAACTAACTAACTAACTAACTACTACTAACTAACTAACTAACTAACTAACTAACTAACTAACTAACTAACTAACTAACTAACTAACTAACTAACTAACTAACTAACTAACTAACTAACTACTAACTACTACTAACTAACTAACTAACTAACTAACTAACTAACTAACTAACTAACTACCTAACTAACTAACTAACTAACTACCTAACTACTACTAACTAACTAACTAACTAACTAACTAACTAACTAACTAACTAACTAACTAACTAACTACTAACTAACTACTAACTAACTAACTAACTAACTAACTAACTAACTAACGAACTAACTACTAACTAACTAACTAACTAACTAACTAACTAACTAACTAACTAACTAACTAACTACTAACTAACTAACTAACTAACTAACTAACTAACTAACTAACTAACTAACTAACTAACTAACTAACTAACTAAACTAACTTAACTAACTAACTAACTAACTAACTAACTAACTAACTAACTAACTACTAACTACTAACTAACTAACTAACTAACTAACTAACTACTAACTAACTAACTAACTAACTAACTAACTAACTAACTAACTAACTGACTAACTAACTAACTAACTGATTGACTAACTAACTAACTAATTTAAAAAAATCGATACACATGAAAAAATGACACGCGTTTCGAATGGCTGTTGCACGATGTAATAGATATCTGATTTAAAACTATATTTAATTTCGGAATATTTCTTTTCAGATATGCTTTTCATTAAAAGTTTTTAAATGTATTTCCGTTTTCCATAGTATTTCACTTGGTTAACCAATTGTATTATTTTATAACTATTGTCATAATTTCAATTGCCATTTTCATGAAACATTTTAAAAATACTCAGGTTGCAAATTTAATTTAAAAAAAATATACAAAAACATTAAAAAGTTTACCACAAACAATATTAACCATTACTCAAACAAACAAAATAAATTTTATTTACATGTTTTAAGGAAACGGAAACTTATGTCAACTGTATTTTTGAATTTCCTAACTGTAGCCACGAAAACAGACACCCACATTAAAATTTACAAAAAAAAAAAAAAAAAAAACACAATTGTAAATTTTAAAAAAAGTTTTATCAACCATAAAAATATAATTGTAAACTAGAGTAATATTTTAGTTGTTTTTTTATTTTTTTTAAATAACAAAAAACTCTACTTGCCACACAAAATGGCAACAACAATAAGAAGTTTATCATTTCAAAAATAAAAGTTGTCGCCGCGAAAAATAACGAAACATTAAAATTATTAAAAACTAACGAAAACAAAAATAGTTGTAACAAATTTTCTAAGGACATTAATTGTATGGCAGGCAAATGTTGCCATCAACGTATCAACAACCAAAACACACTCACAACAACAAATTACATTTATTTAGAAAAAAAAATTGAGAACAAAGAAAGAGGGAGTGAGAAAGAAAAGTTTCATGTACTTGTACTGGCAACTTGAAAGTATTAAACAAAAATCAGAGTTACAACTACAAAACTTTTCTTACAACTTGCCACACGTACATGTATATAAATGCAAAAGAGTGGTGGCGTAACTAGAAGAAAAAAAAAAAAAATGGTAACAGCTACAACAATTGCATTTACTGGAGTCAAGAGTGTTTATTTTGTTGTAAAATTTTGAATAATTTTTTTTCTGGCGTTTTTTTTCTATTTTTGTTTAGTTCAAAAACAAGTTT
Source organism: Lucilia sericata (assembly GCF_015586225.1). Classification (NCBI taxonomy): domain Eukaryota; kingdom Metazoa; phylum Arthropoda; class Insecta; order Diptera; family Calliphoridae; genus Lucilia; species Lucilia sericata. Next base: position 64,464 of record NW_023995041.1, on the reverse strand, counting down.
ATTATTTGTATAAAAATTTTACATAAAATGTTGGTGGCATACTTAGCTATTGTTATTGTTGGTGTATTTTTGTTATGTTCCTTCCCGGGTGGCACTGAACAACAATTGCAATAACAAGAAACACTACTTCTGAACACCTTTAAACATTAGATTTTAAGTACATTTTATTATTGTGTCAAAAATATACATTTTTGTAGTTATTTTGTTGCGAAACTTTTTGGCAAAATATAAAATATGTAGATTTTTTATGTTTTTTTTACGGAGTTTATTACTTACACATACATACATATATTGTAACATTTATAATTTTAAGACAAGAATTTGGTAAAGCGATGGGTATAAGGTAAGCTATTTAAAATATTAAATGTCATAACGAGCGAAATCATATTTCTAAGTAAAAATCTTGGTTTTGATATTCGGCTGTGCCAAATATTCGGCTGTGCCGAATCTTATATAGACTTCATCATAGTGTGTATTTTATTACAAAATCAGAAAAAATATCAGTTGGAAAACGAAAATCATTTTATATATCCACCATCAAATCACTGCCGAAAAGATATCCTTCCTTATAAATAAACTTTGATATATACGAACTGATGCTATATAGTATACTAGCTATACCCAGTGTGCTTTGTTACCCTAAAAGCAATATAAATAAAAAATCTTCTTAATAATTTTGAAGATTCTAAAATGTTTTCCAGAGATGCATTTTTTCCGAACGTTAATTAAGAGTTTAATGTAATCGTTGACAAAGAAAAAAAAAAAAAAATCTAATATTTTTCCAGATATACGAAATTTTGTATTTAATTCATATAGGGGGTGCCAAGACCCCATTGAAAGTCCGCCCGTTATTCTCTGAATGTTCAAATGAATGTCAAAGTTCTTCAATTAAAATTTGAAGATTCTAGCTCTAATAGTTTCTCAGATATATGGGGGCTCCAAGCCCCCCATGACGAAAGTCCGCTCTTTTTTCTCCAAAATGTTCAGATGAATATTTAAGTTCTTAGTACAAAATTTGAAGAATTTAGTTCTATTAGTTTCCCAGATAAACCAATTTTTGTATTTTATTAATATGGGAGGTACTGCTCCCCTCATGGGTAGTCCGCCAAATTTATTCCCAAAATGTTTACATGGATGTTAAAGTTACTCGTGCAAATTTTTAATATTCTAACTACAATAGTTTCAAAGATAAACGAATTTTTGTATTTAATTTATATGGGAGGTGCCACGCCCCCTAATGCTAATCCGCCCACTGTTTGTCTTAAATAATTATATTGATACTAAAGTTGCTTCGACAAAATTTGAAGACTCTAACTATTATATTATCTCAGATATACTAATTTAATATTTTCTTAATATGGGCGTGGCACGTCGCCCACATGAAATTTCAACATAAAAGTAGCCTATAGTTCCTTCCAGACATACAAAAAGAAACTGTGAAAATTTCAGGAAAATCGGTCCAGCTGTTTAGCAGTCTATAAAGCACAAACAAACAAACAAACATACATACACACAAACACACTTTCATTTTTATATATATAGATGGAAGGTGCCTCGCCCCCTATTGCTAGTCCGCCTATTTTTTGTCCTAAATATTCATGTTGTTAATAAAGTAGCTCCGAAAAATTTGAGAACTCTAACTGTTATATTTTCTCAGATATACTAATTTAAGATTTTATTATATGGGAGGTGCCCACTATAGATAGACCGCCCATTTTTTCCACATATGTTCATATGGATGTAAAATTTGTCCATACAAAATCTGAGGACTCTAGCTGTTGCAGTTTCTGAGACTTCAAACAAACAAACAAACCCACAAACAAATAAACACACATTCATTTTTATATATATAGATAATATTTGGAAAGGGCCTTTATGAGGGCTTTAGTATGGACCGTGCTTTAAAAACAAATAGTTTTTGTCCAAGTTGTATAACCATAAACTGTTTTTTTTTTTGTATATGGAGTCAATTATTATTATGGTTTATGCAATAATTATTTGTTCGAATTTCATCGCGGTACTCGTTTCAATAATTCAGTTATGAGGTTTAAAGAAAATTTCTAAAGTAAACCAATAATGGGCGTTTCAGTTGAAAATTTTCAGTTCCTATAAAACTACCGTAATTTGTACTAACTTTCGAGGCATTATTGAGCGTTAAAATCATTTCCTGAAGTGGATCTTATTAGATCGATCTTAATAAACGTTTATACATAAATTATGTTTCGTAAATAAGTTGTTTATTACGAATTTCATCGCCTAAGTCGTATTTTTAACTAATGAGAGTTAAAACATCATTTTCGGGGACCTTAAATGGGAGTAGGGTCAATTATGTTACGATCCTCATAAAATTTGATAGAGAGTTTTTGGCTCGCACAAAACTTGTTAATGTCGAATATCACCGCTGTACCCGCCAGTAATGAGCGTTAAAGTAATTTTCTGATAAGGTCCCCTTATATGGGGAGTAGGGTCAATTATGAACCGATCCTCATAAAATTTGGTAGAAAGATTTTGGCTTATATGAAACTTATTTATGTTGGATTTCATCGCTATAGTCGTATTTTTAAAACAGTAATGTCAGTTAAAGCTTGTATGTGAGCTATCAGAAAACGCGGACCGTTATTGCCCATTTTCAAGACCAAACAAACTCTATCTCTTTCCGTTCGGCCTTTATCATGCTTTCAACAGGCAGACAGGCAGACGGACGCACGGACATGGCTAGATCGTCTTAGAGTTTAATTAGAACCCAGAATATATATACTTTTGTGGGTCTATGACCAATATTTCGATGTGTTACAAACGGAATGACAAAATCAATATCTTTTTTGATGGTGGGTATAGAAAGATTCAAAAAGTACCAGTTGAAGAACTAAAAAGTACCAAAAATTTCACTCTTATAGTTTTTCATTCCATCAGATCCTATATATATATATATGATTTTATGTTTCTTGTTTCAATAATTCATAAAAATTAAAAAAGTACCATTTGAATGAAAAAAAAAAGTACCAGAAACTCAACTATTATAGATTTTCATTCAGAACATAAAGTACCAAAAACTTCACTCCATCTGAATTGTATATGTTTGATTATAAGTATGTGTCTAGGTTTAATAATTCACAAAATCAAAAAAAGTACCAATTAAATGACGAAAAAGTACCAGAAAGTGCCCTTTTATAAATAATTAAATACAAATCTGAGTTCAACATTATAAATGACGAACAAAAAAGTACCAAAAATCCTTTCCCACAGATTTTCATTCATTCAGAAGTCTGAATGTTTATTTTTATGTTTCTACGGTTCAATAATTCGGAATTCAAGTGGTACTTGAATGACGAAAAAGTACCTTTTTTTAGATTTTCGATCAATCAGGACGCTGCGTGTTTAATTTTGCATTTCTAAATGTTAAATTTAATGTTTCTAATTTGAATATTATAAAAAACTTAAAAAGTACCTTTTGAAGAATGAAAAAGTACCAAAATATTGCCATTTTTAGATTCTCATTTACTATGAGTTCCAAAATTCGTATTTTCATGTTTCTAGGTTCAATTTTATAGAAAACTCAAAAAGTACCAGTTGAAGAACGAAAAAGTACCAAAAAAAGTAGCCTTTAGTACCTGAGTTACAAATTACACTCCATTAACATATTTAATTTTAACCACGGGGCATGTTTCCTTGATGAAAGACCCTCATCTTGGTGTATTGCAATCTCTGGGTATAGAGATGCTACTAGTACCTTTAGTCTGCCGGGACTATAAACTGCTGATGATCAAATTTATACTCGGCCTTTCCTTGGAATGATTTGACATGAGGTCGAATGAGAGAACCACATATCCTAGTACTATGGGTGGCCAGTTACCCGTAGGACTTTGTCCTGGCTGGTCTGCTGGTTTAGGTTCCTTCGGGATCCACGTAGTGGCTGTGGTTTAAACTCAAATTCGCGGGAAGTGTAAGTGGCGGTTAAAAGACTGACGTACGGTGGAATCTATACTTCGGGATAAGTTCGGTGCTGTTGTCGAATGACAACAGATACCCCACAGAGGAGTGACTGTGGGACTAAGCGTTGAAAATGTGTTGGTGATACAGGATGAATGTAGGGATATACGGATCTCACCTGCCCCTATACCTAGAGTGAGTGTTCTATATGAGTGTGTCGGATGTATGAGAATGGGCTGGATTGAATGATGATAGATGAAAGGTACCTTATACAAGTGAAGCCATTCAATTTTCCTTCCTTGTCCTGGTATGTTCTGGGAAAACCCTGTTTATACCAGATTTTCCACAGTGTTTTTTTTTTTTTTTTGAGAGTACGAACAAAGTCTTATTAGATGGATTCGTGTTTCGGACTACCGAATACATCTATAGGAGCTGTTGTCGACTCAACAGAGGACAAACCATCTGGTTGTTAACGGAAGTGATATTTTTGCATCTCGGAAGTTAAGCAACGGGGCAGCAATTATCAGAGATTGGATAGCTCAAATACATGAACAAAGTGCTTGTATATGGACCGGCATAACCATGTACAAAAATTGGCACCTGCTTGTAAGATATATAAAAGCGGCATTGGTGAGTCTTGACGGCTGATATGTTCCAATCAAAGGTTTATTTACTTAAGACAATTTTAAGATTTTATTTATGATTTCATATTAAAAAAAAATAGTTTTTTAACTTTAAATAAAAGATATACGAAAATAACATCCTATTCCCGCAGAAATCTTCACACAATAGAGGTTCCTTTCAAAACTTTTCTTCTTTTGTCTACCTATACTTTTGAATACTTTCAAATTCCCGTAAATGTAAATAAAATATTAAATTGTCTACTTGAATTTGTATTGTTGTTGAATATTTCTACGCGTATTTTTTTTAAATTTTATTTACAAAAAAAAAACAACTACTTGAACTTCAACATGACGTTATTATTCTTTATTTATTCTTAAAAGAAAGTTAAGTTTTTCTTTTCTATAACTTGCACAATAGTTTTGTGCTTTAAAATAAGAGAAAGAAAAAGAAATTCTCTAAAAATAATATAAAAATAATAAGAAATAATGTACATTTAAGTTTTATTTGTTGTATTTTTGTTTAGATCAAAATTTGACTCAACAAAGTTGCTGCTAGCTAACGGAAACGGATGTGGAAAATGAAAACAGCAGGATGTTACTGAGAGAGTGAGGGAGGAAGGTGGTGAGAGCAGTAGAAATCTTAAGCATAATATTGCATTATTTTTATTATTTTATTAAAATTTCTTTTAATTTAAATCATATTTATTTTTATTGAGAATTAAATTGTACAAAAAAAGATCAAACAATTTAATTTGATATAAAATTTTAAATAAATAAATTATGAATTTAATTGTTTATTTATATGACTTTTTGTAAAGTAAATAATACAATCAGGCGATTACCGGCAGTTTTAAAGTTGTTAATTGTTTTGTTTTTAGAAAACTAATAGAAATTATCTGATACTTTTTGTATTACCTTTCACCAATTAAAGAACCAAGTGGCAAGCTACATGTTTCTATTTGTGTAGCTAATTTTATAGTTCCCAGATTTGTTGGGTTTTGAAATATATATAAACTGATAAAAATTTACACGTAATGATAATAAATTTTTAAAATTGAAAAAAGTTTTTTTCAATACAACTGACTATTTATGTCGTTTATTTGCTGCTATTGCTGTAATGCCTAAAACTATATTTAATAAATTTTAAATGTCATTTAATAGTTTTTGTTCTTTTGTTTTTTTTTTACAAAGAAATGTACGCCAGAGAAGTGGATAGTTGAGGAATTATGTTAAGGAATTGCTACAGAGATTTAAGGATTAAAAACCCTGTTTTAAAAATTTTTAAGAGCAACTAAATTTTAAATATAACTATCTATCTATCTATCTATCTATCATCTATCTATCTATCTATCTATCTATCTATCTATCTATCTATCTATCTATCTATCTATCTATCTATCTATCTATCTACTATCTATCTATCTATCTATCTATCTATCTATCTATCTATCTATCTATCTATCTATCTATCATATCTATCTATCTATCTATCTATCTATCTATCTATCTATCTATCTACTATCTATCTATCTATCTTCTATCTATCTATCTATCTATCTATCTATCTATCTATCTATCTATCTATCTATCTATCTATCTATCTATCTATCTATCTATCTATCTATCTATCTATCTTCTATCTATCTATCTATCTATCTTATCTATCTATCTATCTATCTATCTATCTATCTATCTATCTATCTATCTATCTATCTATCTATCTATCTATCTATCTATCTATCTATCTCTATCTATCTATCTACTATCTATCTATCTATCTATCTATCTATCTATCTATCTATCTATCTATCTATCTATCTATCTATCTATCTATCTATCTATCTATCTATCTATCTATCTATCTATCTATCTATCTATCTATCTATCTATCTATCTATCTATCTATCTATCTATCTATCTATCTATCTATCTATCTATCTATCTATCTATCTATCTATCTATCTATCTATCTATCTATCTATCTATCTATCTATCTATCTATCTATCTATCTATCTATCTATCTATCTATCTATCTATCTATCTATCTATCTAGCTATCTATCTAGCTATCTATCTATCTATCTATCTATCTATCTATCTATCTATCTATCTATCTATCTATCTATCTATCTATCTATCTATCTATCTATCTATCTATCTATCTATCTATCTATCTATCTATCTATCTATCTATCTATCTATCTATCTATCTTCTATCTATCTATCTATCTATCTATCTATCTATCTATCTATCTATCTATCTATCTATCTATCTATCTATCTATCTATCTATCTATCTATCTATCTATCTATCTATCTATCTATCTATCTATCTATCTATCTATCTATCTATCTATCTATCTATCTATCTATCTATCTATCTATCTATCTATCTATCTATCTACTATCTATCTATCTATCTATCTATCTATCTATCTATCTATCTATCTATCTATCTATCTATCTATCTATCTATCTATCTATCTATCTATCTATCTATCTATCTATCTATCTATCTATCTATCTATCTATCTATCTATCTATCTATCTATCTATCTATCTATCTATCTATCTATCTATCTATCTATCTATCTATCTATCTATCTATCTATCTATCTATCTATCTATCTATCTATCTATCTATCTATCTATCTATCTATCTATCTATCTATCTATCTATCTATCTATCTATCTATCTATCTATCTATCTATCTATCTATCTATCTATCTATCTATCTATCTATCTATCTATCTATCTATCTATCTATCTATCTATCTATCTATCTATCTATCTATCTATCTATCTATCTATCTATCTATCTATCTATCTATCTATCTATCTATCTATCTATCTATCTATCTATCTATCTTCTATCTATCTATCTATCTATCTATCTATCTATCTATCTATCTATCTATCTATCTATCTATTCTATCCTATCTATCTATCTATCTAATATATCTATCTATCTATCTATCTATCTATTCTATCTATCTATCTATCTATCTATCTATCTATCTATCTATCTATCTATCTATCTAAGCTGTAGTTGAAATCCCTAATCACCTTAGTAATCACACAATTCGACTAAACCCTCTGATTCTTTCAAGTCTGTTATTGTTCTTTATATTTGCAAATACATACATAATTCATTACAAACTTTCTTGCAACATAAAAAAACATTTCCATATGCCAAATCATAAATTGATTTATTTTAAATGTAATCAAAACACTAACAACAATAAGTTGCTAAGAAAAAAATTCAAAAAACCACAAAATTTAATATATTTGTTTATTTATATAAATAATAAATTTTTAACAAAAAAGTCTACCTGGCCTCAGGGGAATATTGTGCGTAGTATTTAACTATACTAGAGATAATTTAAATATTTTTTTCACGTTAACAGTCATTTAATTGTACAAATATTAATTTTGCCACTAGGCTATGGCTGTTTGATGTTGAAACATTTTCCTTTTTTTTTTTTGTAATTTCATCAGCAATTTTTCTTTCCATTTCATTTAATTTTTTCTGCATTTTATGTGGCCACTAGGCATCCAACTTGCAGCTGGATTTAACAACAAAAAGAAAAAAATTGTACAATATTCAAGAGGATTTACATAAATAGTTAAGTAGAGTAAAAGAACACAATTGCATTTTATATTTTTTAATTTTATATTCAATTTTGATATATAATAGTTTTATGTCTTTTTGCAAAATGAACAAATCAAATTGTAGTTGAGTTAAATACGTTTCAGAATTTAAGTAAAAAACAATTGCTTTGTAGAAATACTTTAAGTATAAGTATTTATAAGGTAAAGTATCTTGTATAAGATAAATTCTAAAGTATAAAATTAAGCTTATTATATGAGACAAAGCACTTAGTTGGTATAAGACAAAGTCTGTAGTTTAAGACAAAATCAATAAATATCATAATTGAAGGATTTTAGTATAAGCAAAGTTTTCAATATAAGATAAAGTCTCAAGAAAAAAGTCTTTAGTATAAGAAGAACGCTCTAGTATAAGAAGAACGCTCTAGCATAAGAAAAACGCTCTAGTATAAGAAAAAGTCTCTAGTATACCAGACAAAGTCTCAAGAAAAAGTCTTTAGTATAAAGGGAACGTTTTGTATAAGACAAAGTCTCTGGTATAAAACTATAGTCTAGTCTATAGTCTAGTAGTAGTAGACTAGACTATAGTCTAGCATATTCTATAGTCTAGTCTATAGTCTAGTCTATAGACTAGCATATTCTATAGTCTAGTCTATAGTCTAGTCTATAGTCTAGTCTATAGTCTAGTCTATAGTCTAGTCTATAGTCTAGTCTATAGTCTAGTCTATAGTCTAGTCTATAGTCTAGTCTATAGTCTAGTCTATAGTCTAGTCTATAGTCTAGTCTATAGTCTAGTCTATAGTCTAGTCTATAGTCTAGTCTATAGTCTAGTCTATAGTCTAGTCTATAGTCTAGTCTATAGTCTAGTCTATAGTCTAGTCTATAGTCTAGTCTATAGTCTAGTCTATAGTCTAGTCTATAGTCTAGTCTATAGTCTAGTCTATAGTCCTAGTCTATAGTCTAGTCTATAGTCTAGTCTATAGTCTAGTCTATCTATTCTAGTCTAGTCCTAGTCCTAGTCATAGTCTAGTCTAGTCTAGTCTAGATCTTTCTAGTCCTATAGTCTAGTCTATAGTCTAGTCTATAGTCTAGTCTATCTAGTCTAGTCTAGTCTAGTCTAGTCTAGTCTATAGTCTAGTCTAGTCTAGTCTAGTCTAGGTCTAGTCTATAGTCTAGTCTATAGTCTAGTTATAGTCTAGTCCTATAGTCCTAGTCTATAGTCTAGTCTATAGTCTAGTCTATAGTCTAGTCTATAGTCTAGTCTATAGTCTAGTCTATAGTCTAGTCTATAGTCTAGTCTATAGTCTAGTCTCTAGTCCTAGTCTATAGTCTAGTCTATAGTCTAGACTCTAGTCTATAGTCTAGTCTATAGTCTAGTCTATAGTCTAGTCTATAGTCTAGTCCTATAGTCTAGTAGTCTATAGTCTAGTCTATAGTCTAGTCTATAGTCTAGTCTATAGTCTAGTCTATAGTCTAGTCTATAGTCTAGGTTATAGTCTAGTCCTATGTCTAGTCTATAGTCTAGCTCTAGTAGTCTAGTCTATAGTCTAGCTATAGTCTAGTCTATAGTCTAGTCTATAGTCTAGTCTATAGTCTAGTCTATAGTCTAGTCTTATAGTCCTAGTCTATAGTCTAGTCATAGTCTAGTCATAGTCTAGTCTATAGTCTAGTCTATAGTCTAGTCTATAGTCTAGTCTATAGTCTAGTCTATAGTCTAGTCTTAGTCTAGTCTATAGTCTAGTCTATAGTCTAGTCTATAGTCTAGTCTATAGTCTAGTCTATAGTCTAGTCTATAGTCTAGTCTATAGTCTAGTTATAGTCTAGTCTAGTCTAGTATAGTCTAGTCTATAGTCTAGTCTATAGTCTAGTCTATAGTTAGTCTATAGTCTAGTCTATAGTCTAGTCTATAGTCTAGTCTATATAGTCTATAGTCTAGTCTATAGTCTAGTCTATAGTCTAGTCTATAGTCTAGTCTATAGTCTAGTCTATAGTCTAGTCTATAGTCTAGTCTATAGTCTAGTCTATAGTCTAGATAGTCTAGTCTATAGTCTAGTCTATAGTCTAGTCTATAGTCTAGTCTATAGTCTAGTCTATAGTCTAGTCTATAGTCTAGTCTATAGTCTAGTCTATAGTCTAGTCTATAGTCTAGTCTATAGTCTAGTCTATAGTCTAGTCTATAGTCTAGTCTATAGTCTAGTCTATAGTGTATTCTATAGTCTAGTCTATAGTCTAGTCTTTAATCTAGTCTATAGTCTAGTCTATAGTTTAGTCTATAGTTTAGTCTATAGTTTAGTCTATAGTATAATCAATAGTCTAGTCTATACTTTAGTCTATAGTTTAGTCTATAGTATAATCAATAGTCTAGTCTATAGTCTAGTCTATAGTCATGTCTATAGTCTAGTCTATAGTCTAGTCTATAGTCTAGTCTAGTCTAGTCTATAGTCTAGTCTATAGTCTAGTCTATAGTCTAGTCTATAGTCTAGTCTATAGTTTAGTCTATAGTCTAGTCTATAGTCTAGTCTATAGTCTAGTCTATAGTCTAGTCTATAGTCTAGTCTATAGTCTAGTCTATAGTCTAGTCTATAGTCTAGTCTATAGTCTAGTCTATAGTCTAGTCTATAGTCTAGTCTATAGTCTAGTCTATAGTCTAGTCTATAGTCTAGTCTATAGTCTAGTCTATAGTCGAGTCTATAGTCTAGTCTATAGTCTAGTCTATAGTCTAGTCTAGTCTAGTATAGTCTAGTGTAGTCTAGTCTGGTCTAGTCTAGTCTATAGTCTAGTGTATAGTCTAGTCTAGTCTGGGATTTATGTGATTAATTACATGTTTATAGGTTCAATATTATAGTAAACACAAAAAATACCTATTGAGGAAGGAAAAAGTACCAAAAAGTTTTCTTTTATATGTTCTCATTTACTCTCAGTTTCCGATGAAACTTTTAGTGGTTGGTTCGGATTTTTGCTCATATCTGCTTTATTTATGGACCGGTTTTGCTGATTTTAAATAGCGTTCTTCCCGAATGCATTACTGATAGAATTTTTGAAGATTCGTATCTGGCGGATATATGACCTTCTCAAGAAAGTGATGGGTATAAAAACCAAAGCAACCCAACAGAAATACATAATTGCAACAAAAAATCATAGAAACCCTTAAAAAACATTATAATGACAAAATGCACTAACAACATCAAATCCATGATGTCACAATAACAAAATGGACGCCAACACCAAAAAACTCATTAAGTGAAAAATTTCTTATAACCTAATGCAATATCAATGACGTCACTGAAACAAAACAAAAAACGCACAAATACATTTCATAAACAACAACACGCCTGCAGCCTCCAACAATAACAAAATGAGATGGCCTGATGAAATACAAAACCTTTGAAACAATAACAATGCTGTACATAACAACAAAAACCGATGTAAAGTATGTACAACAATAAAAATACTTAAGGCTCAGTTAGTTTCTACGTTCCGTGACGTGATGAACCAGCTGATTCGCTTTTCCTTAAGTAGTTACTTTGACCGTGAGACTGCCGTTGACTTTTTGTATGAAGAACTGATCCGTCACGTAACGAAACGTAGAAACTAATTGAGCCTTTAAGAAAAAATCACATTAAATATTCATAACTTTCTTACTTGTTTTTTTTTTTATAATTGATTACTTCACGAGATGGTGATGCGTGTTGGATTGGGTGTTTCATAAAAAATAACCTTTTCACTTCTTAATCACTTAATTAACACTTTGAATTATTTTAATTTTTAATATATTACTATGAAAAACATAATTTTCAAATGCGTCTTAATAAATTTTAACAAATATGCAACCGCTTAGTTTAATGATTAAAAGAGAACTAATAAAAAGTAGAATATGTATATGAAAGGGAATAGCTAAAATGTCAAAATGCTTAATTCTATTAGTTTTTGAAAATCCTTAAGGTATGCTAAGGATTTTGCGTGTTTAGTTTTTGTACATGCATTCACATTATAAGCGCCATGTAATAGCTGGAGACAAAACTATATATTATTTATAAAAACAAATAATGTAGCATATCTTAAGGCTGTTTTCAAGATAATTTTGTACTTTTTTAATACTTTATTCTATATTTATTAATTTTACTTAAATAATCATAATTAAAGAATTTAAATGATTACCGTTATCTAAATAGAACTTTTAAATGGATGTTAAAGTCTTCCTTAACATATGCAATACATAAGTTATTTAACTAATATAGTAGATATTTTCTTATTAATTTATGTAACAATGCTTAGTTATTATTGCCAATTGCACAGTGCTGCCAGTATATGTTCAAAATCCAAAATCCAGATTCTTAGCATAGCTTAAGGAGGTAAACATTAATAACAAGTGCCTATTATATTTTAGGTTTTCTCTTTTAATCATCTTCTTCTTTTATTTGTTAGTTCTCCTTTAATCTTTAAACTAAGCGGGTGCAAATTTGTCAAAATTTTTGAAAATCTCAATAAAAATTAGTTTTTTTCTAATAATTTATTGAAAAACTGTGTTAATTAAGTGAAAATGATAAATAAATGTGTAATTAAAGGTACGTTCACACCTATCAAATATTTGACGTTTTTTATCAAATATTTGTTGGCTGTAATGTGAACACAAAATATTTTTGAAGAGCAAACAAAATATCAGCTGTTTTTCTTGAAACATTTTTATATGTCAACCTACAAATATTTTCTTAATGTGAACACAATGTGAACACCAAACATGAAACATTTTTGTTAAACGTTAAAAAAACTATTTAATAATATTTTTTACGATTTCATAGAAATTTCTGCCTAAAAACAAAAAATTAAATACATTTTTATTTCATAATGTGCTTAAAATGAGTATTTCTATTTTGACGTTTTGTTTGAAGAAACAAAGCCAAACACAATTCAATACAAATAGTAAAAGTTTGTTTGCCCGGTGTTCACATTACAACAAATAATTTCGTAAAACAATTGACGGATAAAACAGTAAAAAAACAAGATTTTGTTTGCAGGCAAAGAGGAACATAACAACAAGAACAGCTAATGCGCAACCAAACCAAAAGCCAAAAATATATGTGTTTATATTTACTAAAAAGCTATATCATTGAATAATAACTTCTATATATTCCAAAATTTCATTTAATATTGTTTTTCATCAAAATTTTACAACAAAAAATACAAATTATATTTCAATACCTTGTGCAAGTGGAAAAGAGATAGATGGACTTGCACAAGGTATTGAAATTACATTTCAATACCTTGTGCAAGTGGAAAAGACATAGATAGACTTGCACAAGGTATTGAAGTTACATTTCAATACCTTGTGCAAGTGGAAAAGAGATAGATAATGGATCTTTACTGTCATGTTGTTGCTATTTAGTATAGTCAATGTAGCGAAAAACCTTGGTTGTTTGGAACGGTTTATAGCGATTTCAAAAAAATCGCTATAAGCCCGGAAATAACCAAATTATAAATAATTTTCATTAAATTACATATCTATAAAATTTAAAATTATAGAGAATTGTTTATTATTAATATATTTTTATATCCATTAATATAATAAATAATTGTTTAAATAAATTGAGTAATAAAATATTCCCGTACATTGAGAATAATTAATATTTCAGAGAAGTTTCAATTGCCTGTTTTTAAAGATAGAATGACTTCATTGTTGAAATGTTAACATGATGTTTAATTTTATGATCGTGAGATCTTTCACGTTCATTTTTCTTTAAAGTAACGAAAAGGTTTCTTCATCAAATATCGTCGACATGTGCTTAAAGAGTCATGTTGCAAAAATTTTTTGCGATTGCAGACGGGTGAACTAAGTATGTTAGCTAATTTTTCGGGAAAATAATATAAGAAAGTTGAACTTCTTCGATATTGTTGCGGAATGCGTTATCCGCATAATATATGACTTGAACTCTTTGCGAAAGTACTGTGAATTTTACTGCATGGTTTTGACTATTTACTCATTTTCTGATGTTAATTTAATAATATTGGTCGACAAAATCAAGTTAAAATCTGTGTATCACGTCGGAATGGAATATTTATATATAAAATTACCTGGATTAACGTATTGAAAACGAATAAAGAGTCACCTCTGTTTCGGAAATATATTATTTTAGTCCTTCCAAACAAGAACACTTTTGTTTACAATTTGACAAACTTAAATCTGCGATAAGCTTGTCCTTGAATTATGAAATGTGGCCTCACTTCATACTCCGAGATAACAGTATCTCTTATTTAATTGTAATTTGGGAACCGTTGGACTAGACTGCAAACTAGACTATAGATGCATATATTATGTAGCATAACTATATATAGTATGTTGTTACCAACCAATAAATAACAAAACAAACAACAAAAATAATAATTATCATTAATTTACGCAATTGCTTGAATTTCAATTAAATGTCACAACTTTGTCTCAGATTTATATTTTATAAAAAATAAAATAAAACCAGTCATATAAGCGACTATTTACATTTTTGTATGAGGTGATAACACTCATTTTCAGAAAATAAACAAAGAACAGCTGTCATTGACGCTGTTTGATCTTACATTTGGTTTGCAAGATCAAATAATTATTTTACCAAAATGACGTAAATTATTTGACTTTTGGTGTTCACATTGATGAAACAATGAGAAAATATTTATTTGCCAGCAAATCAATTTGTTTTATGAAAATCATCCGCATTGCGGTTTGTTAACATGAAATATTTTATGTTCAGATTCGACAAACAAAGTTTTTTCAATCGTGTTATATATTAATATTATACACTTTTATTATAAAAATTTAATTTTAAACCTAATAAAAATAGTTAAAATTAAAACAAATTGCCAAATTGTTTTTTTCTTGCATGAAAATATACGATATACTGTGGCTGCAAAACATGTGTGTGTTTGAACCAAATTATTTTTGCACTGTTTGATAAAACAATACCATCAAATATTTGTTCAAGTCTGAACATGAAATAAATATTGCATTTGTTTGACGCAACTTTATAAATATTTTATAACAAATATTTGGACCAAATATTTTACAGGTCTGAACGTAGCTTAAGTGTTTTACTGTTTTTCCCCATAAGATATTAAACAGTTTCGGATTGCAGCCGCCACCCACTATTTCTTTGTACAGGCCACCTTAAATTCATACAAAGGTAAGTTTGTTTTTGTAAAATTTACAACAAAACGAAATGTATTTATATAAAACAAATTGCGGGAAAATTATTTATTAAGATTTTGCAAAAAACTTTAAACATTTTTTCATAAAGGTATGATTTTTTTGATATAAAACTTTCTTATTATTGTTGTTGTTTATCTTCGTCCCAATATTTGTTGTTATATACAACATTGTTATTGTTTCAAAGGTTTTGCATGGCAACTGGCCGGACTTGTTAAAATCTGCAGCCGTAGTTGTTGTTTGTGATATTTGTTTGTGCGTTTGTTTTGTTATTGCGATATCAGTGGTTTTTTGGATCAGGTCACACTGCTGGCGTTGTAAAAGCAGTACTACAATAAAATCCTTTTGTACAAAAACAACGTGCAATTTGTTGTTTGTTTTGGTTGTTGCGTTTTAAAAATTTGGCCGTTGTTTTTGTTTAGCTTAGGTTTGTATTTGTTTTGTTTTTGGTGGGCTTTCAACATATGTATTTTACATTTCTAGTCTATAGTATAGTCTATGGTCTGGTCTATAGTATAGTCTATGGTCTGGTCTATAGTCTAGTCTATAGTCTAGTCTATAGTCTAGTCTATAGTCTAGTCTATAGTCTAGTCTATAGTCTAGTCTATAGTCTAGTCTATAGTCTAGTCTATAGTCTAGTCTATAGTCTAGTCTATAGTCTAGTCTATAGTCTAGTCTATAGTCTAGTCTATAGTCTAGTCTATAGTCTAGTCTATAGTCTAGTCTATAGTCTAGTCTATAGTCTAGTCTATAGTCTAGTCTATAGTCTACTAGTCTAGTCTATAGTCTAGTCTATAGTCTAGTCTATAGTTTAGTCTATAGTCTTGTCTATAGTCTAGTCTATAGTCTAGTCTATAGTCTAGTCTATAGTCTAGTCTATAGTCTAGTCTATAGTCTAGTCTATAGTCTACTCTAGTCTATAGTCTAGTCTATAGTCTAGTCTATAGTCTAGTCTATAGTCTAGTCTATAGTCTAGTCTATAGTCTAGTCTATAGTCTAGTCTATAGTCTAGTCTATAGTCTAGTCTATAGTCTAGTCTATAGTCTAGTCTATAGTCTAGTCTATAGTCTAGTCTATAGTCTAGTCTATAGTCTAGTCTACAGTCTAGTCTATAGTCTAGTCTATAGTCTAGTCTATAGTCTGGTCTATAGTCTAGTCTATAGTCTAATCTATAGTCTAGTCTATAGTCTAGTCTGTAGTCTAGTCTATAGTCTAGTCTATAGTCTAGTCTATAGTCTAGTCTATAGTCTAGTCTATAGTCTTGTCTAGTCTAGTCTATAGTCTAGTCTATAGTCTAGTCTTTAGTCTAGTCTATAGTCTAGTCTATAGTCTAGTCTATAGTCTAGTCTATAGTCTAGTCTATAGTCTAGTCTATAGTCTAGTCTATAGTCTAGTCTATAGTCTAGTCTATAGTCTAGTCAATAGTCTAGTCTATAGTCTAGTCTATAGTCTAGTCTATAGTCTAGTCTATAGTCTAGTCTATAGTCTAGTCTATAGTCTAGTCTATAGTCTAGTCTTAGTCTAGTCTACAGTCTAGTCTATAGTCTAGTCTATAGTCTAGTCTATAGTCTAGTCTATAGTCTAGTCTATAGTCTAGTCTATAGTCTAGTCTATAGTCTAGTCTATAGTCTAGTATAGTCTAGTCTATAGTCTAGTCTATAGTCTAGTATATAGTCTAGTCTATAGTCTAGTCTATAGTCTAGTATATAGTCTAGTCTATAGTCTAGTCTATAGTCTAGTATATAGTCTAGTCTATAGTAGTCTATAGTCTAGTCATAGTCTAGTCTATAGTCTAGTCTATAGTCTAGTCTATAGTCTAGTCTATAGTCTAGTCTATAGTCTAGTCTATAGTCTAGTCTATAGTCTAGTCTATAGTCTAGTCTATAGTCTAGTCTATAGTCTAGTCTATAGTCTAGTCTATAGTCTAGTCTATAGTCTAGTCTATAGTCTAGTCTATAGTCTAGTCTATAGTCTAGTCTATAGTCTAGTCTAGTCTAGTCTATAGTCTAGTCTATAGTCTAGTCTATAGTCTAGTCTATAGTCTAGTCTATAGTCTAGTCTATAGTCTAGTCTATAGTCTAGTCTATAGTCTAGTCTATAGTCTAGTCTATAGTCTAGTCTATAGTCTAGTCTATAGTCTAGTCTATAGTCTAGTCTATAGTCTAGTCTATAGTCTAGTCTATAGTCTAGTCTATAGTCTAGTCTATAGTCTAGTCTATAGTCTAGTCTATAGTCTAGTCTATAGTCTAGTCTATAGTCTAGTCTATAGTCTAGTCTATAGTCTAGTCTATAGTCTAGTCTATAGTCTAGTCTATAGTCTAGTCTATAGTCTAGTCTATAGTCTAGTCTATAGTCTAGTCTATAGTCTAGTCTATAGTCTAGTCTATAGTCTAGTCTATAGTCTAGTCTATAGTCTAGTCTATAGTCTAGTCTATAGTCTAGTATATAGTCTATAGTCTAGTCTATAGTCTAGTCTATAGTCTAGTCTATAGTCTAGTCTATAGTCTAGTCTATAGTCTAGTCTATAGTCTAGTCTATAGTCTAGTCTATAGTCTAGTCTATAGTCTAGTCTATAGTCTAGTCTATAGTCTAGTCTATAGTCTAGTCTATAGTCTAGTCTATAGTCTAGTCTATAGTCTAGTCTATAGTCTAGTCTATAGTCTAGTCTATAGTCTAGTCTATAGTCTACTCTAGTCTATAGTCTAGTGTATAGTCTAGTCTATAGTCTAGTCTATAGTCTAGTCTATAGTTTAGTCTATAGTCTTGTCTATAGTCTTAGTCTATAGTCTATTCTATAGTCTAGTCTATAGTCTAGTCTATAGTCTAGTCTATAGTCTAGTCTATAGTCTAGTCTATAGTCTACTCTAGTCTATAGTCTGTCTTAGTCTAAGTCTATAGTCTAGTCTATAGTCTAGTCTATAGTCTAGTCTATAGTCTAGTCTATAGTCTAGTCTATAGTCTAGTCTATAGTCTAGTCTATAGTCTAGTCTATAGTCTAGTCTATAGTCTCGTCTATAGTCTAGTCTACAGTCTAGTCTATAGTCTAGTCTATAGTCTAGTCTATAGTCTGGTCTATAGTCTAGTCTATAGTCTAATCTATAGTCTAGTCTATAGTCTAGTCTGTAGTCTAGTCTATAGTCTAGTCTATAGTCTAGTCTATAGTCTAGTCTATAGTCTAGTCTATAGTCTTGTCTATAGTTAGTCTATAGTCTAGTCTATTAGTCTAGTCTATAGTATAGTCTATAGTCATTATAGTCTAGTCTATAGTCTAGTCTATAGTCTAGTCTATAGTCTAGTCTATAGTCTAGTCTATAGTCTAGTCTATAGTCTAGTCTATAGTCTAGTCAATAGTCTAGTCTATAGTCTAGTCTATAGTCTAGTCTATAGTCTAGTCTATAGTCTAGTCTATAGTCTAGTCTATAGTCTAGTCTATAGTCTAGTCTATAGTCTAGTCTACAGTCTAGTCTATAGTCTAGTCTATAGTCTAGTCTATAGTCTAGTCTATAGTCTAGTCTATAGTCTAGTCTATAGTCTAGTCTATAGTCTAGTCTATAGTCTAGTATATAGTCTAGTCTATAGTCTAGTCTATAGTCTAGTATATAGTCTAGTCTATAGTCTAGTCTATAGTCTAGTATATAGTCTAGTCTATAGTCTAGTCTATAGTCTAGTATATAGTCTAGTCTATAGTCTAGTCTATAGTCTAGTCTATAGTCTAGTCTATAGTCTAGTCTATAGTCTAGTCTATAGTCTAGTCTATAGTCTAGTCTATGTCTAGTCTATAGTCTAGTCTAGTAGTCTAGTCTATAGTCTAGTCTATAGTCTAGTCTATAGTCTAGTCTATAGTCTAGTCTATAGTCTAGTCTATAGTCTAGTCTATAGTCTAGTCTATAGTCTAGTCTATAGTCCTAGTCTATATTCTAGTCTATATCTAGCTAGTCTAGTCTATAGTCTAGTCTATAGTCTAGTCTATAGTCTAGTCTATAGTCTAGTCTATAGTCTAGTCTATAGTCTAGTCTATAGTCTAGTCTATAGTCCTAGTCCTATAGTCTAGTCTATAGTCTAGTCTATAGTCTAGTCTATAGTCTAGTCTATAGGTCTAGTCTATAGTCTAGTCTATAGTCTAGTCTATAGTCTAGTCTATAGTCTAGTCTATAGTCTAGTCTATAGTCTAGTCTATAGTCTAGTCTATTCTATGTCTAGTCTATAGTCTAGTCTATAGTCTAGTCTATAGTCTAGTCTATAGTCTAGTCTATAGTCTAGTCTATAGTCTAGTCTATAGTCTAGTCTATAGTCTAGTCTACTAGTCTAGTCTATAGTCTAGTCTATAGTCTAGTCTATAGTCTAGTCTATAGTCTAGTCTATAGTCTAGTCTATAGTTAGTCTATAGTCTAGTCTATAGTCTAGTCTATAGTCTAGTCTATGTCTAGTCTATAGTCTTGTCTATAGTCTTAGTCTATAGTCTAGTCTATAGTCTAGTCTATAGTCTAGTCTATAGTCTAGTCTATAGTCTAGTCTATAGTCTAGTCATAGTCTAGTCTATAGTCTAGTCTATAGTCTAGTCTATAGTCTAGTCTATAGTCTAGTCTATAGTCTAGTCTATAGTCTAGTCTATAGTCTAGTCTATAGTCTAGTCTATAGTCTAGTCTATAGTCTAGTCTATAGTCTAGTCTATAGTCTAGTCTATAGTCTAGTCTATAGTCTAGTCTATAGTCTAGTCTTATAGTCTAGTCTATTCTAGTCTATAGTCTATAGTCTATAGTCTAGGCTATAGTCTAGTCTATAGTCTAGTCTATAGTCTAGTCTATAGTCTAGTCTATGTCTAGTCTATAGTCTAATCTATAGTCTAGTCTATAGTCTAGTCTATAGTCTAGTCTATAGTCTAGTCTATAGTCTAGTCTATAGTCTAGTCTATAGTCTAGTCTATAGTCTAGTCTATAGTCTAGTCTATAGTCTAGTCTATAGTCTAGTCTATAGTCTAGTCTATAGTCTAGTCTATAGTCTAGTCTATAGTCTAGTCTATAGTCTAGTCTATAGTCTTTTTAATTTCAAAAAAGTATAAATATATATGTATGTCCCTTATAGATATCGTAGTGGATTAAGCTACGTTCGACTGTTCTTCTTGTATGTATGTTTGTTTGTCGAAATTCATTTTCGAATTTAATTGCAGCTTATAGGCGATAATTGCTGGTATAATTTAATGTGTAAGGTGGATTGTATACAATAGTCTGGCCTCCATAGTAGTTAACGCCAATATTTGAAAGAAATTTGTTGTTTCAAAATTACACATGTTTTTGCAAATTATAAAATATTTAAAACTAAAGAGTTTTTTTTTGTAATTTCTGATAAGTCTTTTGAAATTTGTTTAAACTAAATTGTTATTTGCATTATAACTTTGCAGTTTTTCGAAGAAAATACTATGAAAAAAAAAAAACCAACAACCAACCATCAAAAGAAAAACACGTAAGATAAAGTTTTTTCTTTCTTTATTTTTACATATTTTACGGAAAAAACTTTATATATTGTGGAATTTTCTAATTAGACTTTGTTTTTTCTGCATTATTTCTTTATTACTTAGGTTTTTTTTTCAAAGTTATTGTTGTATTTTTTTTTTTTTTGAAAAGTTTTCATTTTTTTAACAGATTTTCAAAACTTAAGAAAAGTGTATGGAAAATGGAAACATGTAGCAAATGTTTTGTTTCAAGTGTGTGTGTTGTGTAATAACATGAATTGTTTAGTTTCGAATTTGTTAGTGAAAATAAGGGGACCAGTTATTTTTAAGAGTTTGTATAAATTCTATTGTTACTGTATTTGATCTTCAGAAGGTACTTTTTGAATTTTCTATAATATTGAACCGAGAATTATGAAGTTAAGCATGTAGAGCCCAGAATAAATGAGTACCTATAAAAGGGAACTTTTGATACGTTTTCTTTACTTTTTGGTACTTTTTAGTTCTTCAAAAGGTACTTTTTGAATTTTCTTTAATATTTAACTTAGAAACACAAAATTAAGCATGTAGAGCCCAGATCTTTTTGATACTTTTTCATTCTCCAAAAGGTACTTTTTGAATTTTCTATTATTTTGAACCTAAAAACATGAAAATAAACATGTAGAGCCCGGAGAAAGTGAGAACCTATAAAAAGGGACTTCTGGGTACTTTTCGTTCTTTAACTGGTACTTTTTGAATCTTCTATAATATAGAATCTAGAAACATGAGTGAATTAGAATCTGTACGAAAGAATTTTTGGTACTTTTTCGGTCTTCAACTGATATTTTTTGTTTTTTATGCATAGAAACATAAAATCAGACATGGTTCAAATGATTTATTTTTTCTAACTAAAAATAAGTGGCAATTTGGAACTCTTTGATTTAAGGGACAAGTTTTTTTTTCATACTCTTTTTACATACAACATGAAAATGAAGCTTATAATAAGAAAGATATCTTGTGAGTAATAGTAAACTGAGAACGAATCTGTCAAGATACTATATTATATTTAGATATTTAGACGATAAAGACTACATGTCTGCTGCAGTGAAACACAGCTGATACTCTAGTCGAAAATGAACCAAAGACCTCAAACTGTAAGCTGTCCTTAGCTAGTCTTACCAGCAAATATTCATTCATAATTCTAAAAAGTTTTCTCTTAATATTTGTGATATCAATCCTTTAACTGTTTACAATATAGATTTACTTGCTATAGGGTAAATGTGAGAACAAAAAAACTATTGTATTCTTTATAACCTAAAAAAGCAAAAAAAAAAAGAAGTTTTAGTTTTCTGTACGTTTTTTGTTTGTTTTCATGTCAACTATCTGATAAACTGTCATATATTCCTTTTCTCAGATAAATACTCTTCTCATATTCACATCTTGTCACGTTGTCAAGATACAAACAACTACTGTAAGATACTTTTCTCTGTATGTAACAAGAAAACAAAAAATCTAAATACATACTTATGTATGTACATTAGGGTAGTTCCGTTTATATGCACTAAAGCTTTATTTCATTTTAAAATATCCTTTTTTAAAATTTTTGTTTTCGGGGTCAATGTTTGGCGAGTTGGGTCAAAGGATAAAAAGCTCCATTTTTGATGTTTTTATGATTCTTTCCATATATTTTGCAAAGAATCATCAGCAACAACCATTTTGGGCCACCCTAATATTAATAATTATATAAATGGCAGATTTATGTTTATACTAAACTATTAGGGTGGTGCAAAATATAGTTTTCAAGAGAATTTTATAGCAATAAACTTTAAATAAACCGTTAGCAATTTTACCATTACTCTGGGTAACTAACACGAATGTCGAAGTGCTTTACGTGTACTCCTGCCCTGAGGGCCCTATTTCACGGTGCTCTTTTTCAACGACTCACCATCGCCCCATTGTGCTTCTTACAGGCCGGTGGCAATTAACGTATATAGAATTTCCGGTCCATTATAGGTGCATTTTGCTCGAGCTATCTAATCTCTAACCATTGCTGCCCCGTTGTTTAACTTCCGAGATGCAAAACATCACTTCCGTTTATAACCACGACCACTCTATTGAGTCGACAACAGCACCTAGAGATGTAACCGGTAGACCCAAGTATTAATCCATAAAAATAAGCCTAGACTTTGTTCTGAACAGTGTTTACTCTGAACATACCTGTACAAGGAAGGAAAATTCAATGGTATTACTTGTATAAGATCCATCATCATTCAACCCAGCACACTTCACATTTATCCGACACACTCATAAGATAACATCATGCGACACACTTATTCTAGGTATACGGGTTGACAAGGCCCATATACCCCTACACTCATCCTGTATCATATACAATTAACACCAACTCATTTTCAACGCTTAGTTCCACTGTCACTCTTCTATGGGGTACCTTTTGTCTATCGGCAAGAGCACCGAACTTATCCCGAAATATAGACTTCACCGTGCATCAGTCTTTTGACCGCAACTCACTCTTCACGCGAATTTGGGTTTAAACCGCAGCCACTACGTGGAACCCGAAGGAACCTAAACCAACTGACCAGCCAGGTCATGACCTGCGGGCAACTGGTCACCCGTAGTACCTGATTATGTGGTTCTCTGGTTAGACCCCATGTGAAATCATACTAAGGACTAGCCGAGGAGTGAAGTGACATCACCAGTTTATATTCCCGGTAGATTAGATGTACTGGTAGCAATTCTTTATCCCGGGATTGCAATACACCAAGATGAGAGTCATTCATCAAGGAAACATGCCCTGGGGGGTTAAAAGCCTCCTTAGGATAGTTCAACATTTCTACCTATATAGCATCTTTGTTCTTGGTACAATAAAGTTAAACAATCCAACCTACGAGATCAGTGGTATTTCTACGAGATCAGTGGTATAGTTAATATCCAATTGAAAGTCTTCATAGTTGGAATCAGGCCTAATAACCATCAAATAAAATTTAACCTAAAAACTTAATTACAGTAAAAGGGGGGACCACACGCCATAAGGGCACATCTCTTAACACGGTTTAAATTGAAAACTGTGAATTAGATATTTTGGCTCATCATGCCACCTTCTGTAGTAATATTCCGAATTTATAGAATTTTTTAAAATATGTTCTGAAATTATTTAACATTTTCAACTGAACGTCTTCCTTAAACAGCATCTTAAGAAAGTTTCGTAAAGTAATGCTGTCATGTTTTTAAGAGAAAAAAAAAAATAAATAAAAAATACCACCAGGTTACTAGAAACGAGAAAATACTCGAGTTTTTTGTTTGACTACGTGTGAACTACTTACATCAAATTCTAAAAAAAATACTTCAGGTCATTAACTGCTTAATTATAAAAAAAAAGTTGTATTGCAAGTTTATGGAGCACAGTGGTTGCGATCGTAAAGCTTTAAAATTGACTGCTGTTCTTGAATAGACTTGAAATAGATCGAGAAACAAGCATTCAAATTTCCATTTAAGAAAATAACCAAAATCTGCGAACACTTAAATTCCTTATTAACCATTATCTTTTAAATAAATTCATTATATATGTATAAAAATTTCCAGGCATTTCATTGCCTTTCATTCTATTTAACAATCATTGCATTTTACTTCCTTTAAGAACAATCAAGCAACATCATTTAAATTATTTAC
>NW_023995041.1:30000-32500 GCF_015586225.1 Lucilia sericata | reverse complement strand
TTTTCTAGAAAGTTTTAGCTTCAGAAAGCTTCATTCTGTTTCTTTTATAAAAAAACTTTTTTAAACAATGACTTTAATATAACTTTTTTTACAAAAAGCTTAATTTTCCTAAAGAGCAAAACAGTGGCTGCTAAGGGAAAAAATTAAAACAGCTTTTTGTCCACAAAAGCTGTTATAGTCAAGAAGGTTCTAGGCACTACAATGATATGAATTAAAGTTTCTCAACTTCATAAGCAATGATAGAAGAAAGCTTATAGCTAGAAGATTTTTTCACAAAAAGCTTTTTCTCATCAATAAAAAGCTTGTTTTATAAAAAAGCTTTTCTCAAAATTGGTTTTCTATACTTCTCTTTCAACAAAGCTTCATTTTCCTTAAGTTTATTTCACAAAAAACTTTTTTTTATCAATATGTTAATTTAAGAAAGCTTTTCTAGAAAGATTTAACTTCAGAAAGCTTTATTCTGTTTGTTTTATAAAAAAGCTTTTTTAAACAATGGCTTTAATATAACTTTTTTTACAAACAGCTTAATTTTCCTAAAAAGCAAAACAGTGGCTGCTAAGGGAAAAAATTAAAAGAGCTTTTTGTCCGAAAAGCTGTTATAGTCAAGAAGGTTTTAGGCACTAGAATGATTCGAATTAAATTTTCTCATCTTCATAAACAATGATAGAAGTTTTTTTCTCATCAATAAAAAGCTTGATTTATAAAAAAGCTTTTTCTAAAAATGGATTTTCTATACTTCTCTTCAACAAAGCTTCATTTTCTTAAAGTTTATTTCACAAACAACTTTTCTAGAAAGTTTTAGCTTCAGAAAGCTTTATTCTGTTTGTTTTATAAAAAAAGCTTTTTTAAACAATGGCTACTGTATATATTTTGTTTCAAAAAAGCTTAATTTTCCTAAAGCTTTTTAACAAACAACTGGTTCAACAAATTGTTAACTTAAGAAAGCTTTTCCATAGAGTTTTCAGTTCAAAAAGATTTATTGTGCCAGAAAAGTTTTTATCAAAAAACTTTCTTTCAACAACAAAAGCTTTCTTCCAAAATTAATACAAAAAAACGTTTATTAAGAAAGCTTTTTTTTTTTGGTAAATTTCTTGTTCCTTTAGCAATTCTCTCCAATTTTCTTTAGCCTCAAATCACTGTTCAACTTGCAATATAAATTCTGCATCACTTATTACACAAAAGCAGACATACAAACCTACATACATACATTAATGCAGATGTATACATATTCTAACTTTAACTAACTGCAAGGTAAGTACTCACATACATACAACATCTCGACAAAAAAACCTATTCGCACACGGATCCAAACGAAGGAGCAATCAAAGTTTATAATTGGCTCTTGAATACTTGAACACTTGTTGTTGTTGCTGCATCTAAAAGTACGTGTAACAGCACCATAAAAACTGTAAAATTTTATCCTGCAGTTTAAAGAGGCGTTAATGTATCACTTTGTTGACTCTAAACCTTAAACTTTCTTAAAATAAAGGAGCTTATTTGTGATAACCCATATGTTCCATCAAAAATCTACCTTTTTGATCCTAAAATCGCTGGTAACTTCTTTAAAACGTCAAAACCTACAAATCGCTTCTAAAGTGTATTTTCCTTTAATACAAATTACCCCTCCGAACTGCCGTATACGTATGATGCAACATATGAATTAGTAATGGTGGCAGTCACCGTATTTCAACGAATAACAAATTAAGTTTATTTCATGCAACAGTTGCAGTACAAGTAACAGTTTCTTTTGCATATATTTTTATGTTAATTTGCAATTTTCTTTTAAACAAATTCATTGAATTCATAAATAATTTCAGTAATTGAGGCTAATTAAAAGATTAATGGAAAAAAGAGAGAAAAATAAATTGGCAAAAAGTAGTGTAATTACAACTAAGTAGAAAAAAATTCAATTTTTTTGCGGTAAAATAATAATCTGTAGACGGCACAAAGAGAAACAATTATTCAAATATTAAACCAATTTAGTGAAAGCTTAAAAGCTCATTATTTTTTGTTAATTTCATATGATTTTTTTTTTATCGTTCATAAACATTCGTATTAAGTCGTTGTACATACTTAACAATTATTTTTCGGTCACTACTTACCTTGAGTGCCGATCATGGTTTAAGTTAAAAATCTAAAAAGTTCTATAATAATAGCGAAATTCTTGCTAAAATTATTTACAACAAGTAATGTTTAGAATTTATATAAATTTTTCTTATTTTCTGTTAACATATTTGTTGTCACAAATATTTGTAAATTTTGTTTATATATTTTTTTTCTGCTGCATATAAAATTCTTCGTTTAACTTACATTTAAACAAAATTGAAATACTTGTGACTTTTTGTTTCTTTTAGGGGGGGGAAATTGAAGGAGAGGGGTGAAGAGGGCCGCGGAAACAGGGGGAGGGGGGGGGAAAAGGGGGAAAGAAGAGGAAAGAGGGGAGAGGGAGGGGGGCGAACCAGGGGGAAAGAGGAAAGAGGGAAGCGAGAGGGAAGGAAAA
>NW_023995041.1:0-27500 GCF_015586225.1 Lucilia sericata | reverse complement strand
TTTGTAATTTTCATTCTGTTTTATGATAATTTTTAACCATTTTTGGTCTCCAAGAGTTGCAACACTGGCCCGGTGTGATTTTTGCACAAAAGGTTTTCAATTTCTCTGGGTCATATCTTGCAAAACTTTCGGATTTTTTTTGTTGCTCTCCGAGGCAAAGTTGTTTCCCTTGTCATAAAGAACAAAAAATTGTGCACATAGAAAATCAAAAAACTTCATCTTAATTACTTAATTTCAAGTGGAACATTTAACATTGTGTAATTGCAATACTGTTATTAAGGACACTAGTACGTATAAGTATTAATTATTTATTGGTAATACAAACATTAAGTATACGCCTAATATAGAGAAATATTTGAAATATTTTTGAACACTTAAAAATATTTTTTTTGAGTTTTTTTCCCCACTAGCAACCTGGTTAATTAAGAAATTGTAGGGCATCCAATATATTGCTATTACTTACCATTTTAACAGCAAATATTATATGCAGGTTTTTTTTTGTATATCCCTCATCTCCAATGTTGCAACAAATATTTTGAAAATTATATTGTCCTTTCTTGGCACAACATTTTTCCTTGTCTTGGAATAAATGTAAATATTTGAATATATTGTGTTGTTTCATTTTAATACATACATACTACACATTTGTTATCTAAGCTAGAAAATATCGTTTCTTTTTTCATTTCAAGTTGTTTCTTTTGCAAAGCTTTAACAAATTCTATACTAAATTCCTCTTTATCCAGTCCATTGCTTATCCGATCCACCCACCGTTAAGTTGTTGCCGAGTCATGTTACACGTGCTACATGCAGCAACAACATCTGATGCTTATTGTTTGCTCTGACATATGGTGGTTAAATGTAAGTGAAAAAAAAATGGTTTTCAGTTTCTTTTTTTTCTAAAGGAACAATTGCATTTTTTAACAAACAAAGGAAGAAAGAACAAATAGCCAAACATGACTCTATATAGGGAAAAAGAGAGAAATGTTGTATGTCAAAAAAAAAGAAACAAGTAAAGAATAAGAGAACCAAAAAGCACGTTTCAAGTGTCAATTGAAATTGTCGTGTTAGAAATTTCAATTATATTTTTGAGTTCTTTTCGGTTGTCATTTGCTATTCGTTTAGCATTCTACGTGTTAGTATCACTTTTTTGGGGAACGAAATGGTAGCGATGGAAAGAAAGCAATAAACAGAATTAAATTGGCTAAGAAACTGGATCTGTAGTTAAAAAAGTGATCTCAGATATTCACTCGTTTTTCGAGTTATGTTTTTCATATAAAAAATTGATTTATTTTCATTTTCATTTACATATTTTATGTAAATTTTTTAATTGTAAGTATTTAAGAATTTCGTATAAGATTAATTATACATAAATAAAATATCAACAACAACTTTTAATTAAATTGATATTTAATATTTGTATTAATTTCATTCAGTTCATTATAATTAACTGTCATTTGTTGTCATTTACTGGTGTTTAATAAAGAAAAACACAATATTTTAATATAATTAATTGTAGACTTTTTCTACGTTAATACATAAATAAATATATAAATAAATAAATAAATAAACAAATAAACAAGTTTCGACAAAATTGTATATGTATGCTTTAACTTCAAATATTAAATACATAAATCTTTAAATCCCTTGATAGATATTACTATAGAAAATTTAAAATTATCAATCTAATTTACTCCTTCTGTTTAACAGAACTAGAACTGAACTAGAACTGACCTAGAACTAGAACAGAACTAGAACAAAACTAGAACAGAACTAGAACAGAACTAGAACAGAACTAGAACAGAACTAGAACAGAACTAGAACAGAACTAGAAGAGAACTAGAACAGAACTAGAACAGAACTAGAACAGAACTAGAACAGAACTAGAACAGAACTAGAACAGAACTAGAACAGAACTAGAACAGAACTAGAACAGAACTAGAACAGAACTAGAACAGAACTAGAACAGAACTAGAACAGAACTAGAACAGAACTAGAACAGAACTAGAACAGAACTAGAACAGAACTAGAACAGAACAGAACAGAACTAGAACAGAACTAGAACAGAACTAGAACAGAACTAGAACAGAACTAGAACAGAACTAGAACAGAACTAGAACAGAACTAGAATAGAACTAGAACAGAACTAGAACAGAACTAACAGAACTAGAACAGAACTAGAACAGAACTAGAACAGAACTAGAATAGAACTAGAACAGAACTAGAACAGAACTAGAACAGAACTAGAACAGAACTAGAACAGAACTAGAACAGAACTAGAACAGAACTAGAACAGAACTAGAACAGAACTAGAACAGAACTAGAACAGAACTAGAACAGAACTAGAACAGAACTAGAACAGAACTAGAACAGAACTAGAACAGAACTAGAACAGAACTAGAACAAACTAGAACAGAACTAGAACAGAACTAGAACAGAACTAGAACAGAACTAGAACAGAACTAGAACAGAACTAGAACAGAACTAGAACAGAACTAGAACAGAACTAGAACAGAACTAGAACAGAACTAGAACAGAACTAGAACAGAACTAGAACAGAACTAGAACAGAACTAGAACAGAACTAGAACAGAACTAGAACAGAACTAGAACAGAACTAGAACAGAAGTAGAACAGAACTAGAACAGAACTAGAACAGAACTAGAACAGAACTAGAACAGAACTAGAACAGAACAGAACTAGAACAGAACTAGAACCGAACCAGAAAAGAACTAGAACAGAACTAGAACAGAACTAGAACAGAACTAGAACAGACTAGAACAGAACTAGAACAGAACTAGAACAGAACTAGAACAGAACTAGAACAGAACTAGAACAGAACTAGAACAGAACTAGAACAGAACTAGAACAGAACTAGAAAAAACAGAACTAGAACAGAACTAGAACAGAACTAGAACAGAACTAGCAGAACTAGAACAGAACTAGAATAGAACTAGAACAGAACTGGAACAGAACTAGAACTGAACTAGAACTGAACTAGAACTGAACTAGAACAGAACTAGAACAGAACTAGAACAGAATTAGAACTGAACTAGAACAGAACTAAAATTAGTTAAACAATTTGGGATTATGGGAGCTTTTCTCATATACCAATATAATTTTGTTAAATATATTTTTTTTGTAGAAGTGTGGTCAGTAAGCCATTAAATTACTTATTTAAACTACTTAAATATTATTTTATTTATTCCTCAGAGTAAATGTTATTTGTGGTTCAAATTAAACTCATCCGTAAACACAGCCACTTAAAATGACTTGCAAAATCAATCAAAAACATTTGCTATATACATATAAACATACACATGGTTGTATATAAAAGGGAATATATTAAATGTATATTAATAAGTATGTAGTTAGATATCCCCCTGATAAAGCAAAAGAAATTGAATGAATTTACAACGAATGAAATGTACACTGAAATACATATGTATATTGATAAAAAATGAGAGAAAAATTACTATAAAAATCAATTTCATTTTAAAGCGATATAAAAAGCGTTAATAATTTATAAAACCAACTGCAGTAATAATTGCCTCAAGCTTAAAATGTTGATACCATAATACATACACACACACACGCCCATGGAAATAATCAAAAAAGGCTAAATTTAAACAAATAATAAATTTGGAAAACATACAAGTCGAACTTTGAAAACACTACACAGAATTTATGAAATTATTTCGTTTAAAATTCAAACTCAAACCTTCAAGGCACTTATTGGAAGTTTCAAAAAACATTAAAGCTGCCAGCCAACTTGGATACCTTACAATTTTAATTCCTCCTCTCAAATTATTACATGCTGCAGGTGTAGCATTTCAAACCACATACTTAAAATATTAATCAATCTTGTAGTTACAAAAATGTTTCATCTTTTACTGTTTTGGGGGAATAAAAATTCACTGACGACTACTCAATAGTATTCAATACAAATGTAAATTGTAAATCCATATACGGGTTACTATGAATAAAGGAAAATATTCATTCATATTCATTCAGTAACTTTTAATACAAAATACAATAAGCACTTTGCCGGCATAACTACTACATACATACATACATAATACAAACCAATAATACAATACACTCCAGTGTATCAAATACAAGTAGTAGTAGTAGTGTGTTATGTTTATATTATTTTTTTTTCCATTGAATAATATTGAATATGAGCCTCGGGTATTTGTATGTATGAGATAATACTGGGGCAAACAAAAATAAATACAAATACAAAAACAAAAAATTATGTATATTGAAAAATATATGCCGTGAATGAATTAAAATTTGAAGTGAAACAGCAGCAGTAGTTGTTCATAGTGGCTGCGGCTTTACTGAAAGTATAGGTTTGCCCTGCATGCTGTACATTTGATGTTCAATGAACTTAATACAAATTGAAACAAATTGAAAATTTATTGATTTTGCGGTCTATGAAAAAGTAAATGAGAAATATAAGAAATATGTACTAAATACTTATATGTAAAAAAAAATAATAAAAATATGAGTCCGTAGCAGGCAAATAAAATCAAGTGTGCATTAAAACAAATACACCCAGATACAAACTACAGGAGATACCTACTTGAATGAATGTATGAGCATTTGTTAAAGAGAAGCTTTCCTTCTTCACAGATGTAGATTTTAATGATAGATAGTTAAATAGCCGGACAGATAGACGGACCGGCAGACGAATTGAACACGAACAGAATCAGAACTTTAACCAGAACTAGAACCAGAACTGAACTAGAACTGAACTAGAACTGAACTAGAACTGAACTAGAACTGAACTAGAACTGAACTAGAACTGAACTAGAACTGAACTAGAACTGAACTAGAACTGAACTAGAACTGAACTAGAACTGAACTAGAACTGAACTAGAACTGAACTAGAACTGAACTAGAACTGAACTAGAAACTGAACTAGAACTGAACTAGAACTGAACTAGAACTGAACTAGAACTGAACTAGAACTGAACTAGAACTGAACTAGAACTGAACTAGAACTGAACTAGAACTGAACTAGAACTGAACTAGAACTGAACTAGAACTGAACTAGAACTGAACTAGAACTGAACTAGAACTGAACTAGAACTGAACTAGAACTGAACTAGAACTGAACTAGAACTGAACTAGAACTGAACTAGAACTGAACTAGAAACTGAACTAGAACTGAACTAGAACTGAACTAGAACTGAACTAGAACTGAACTAGAACTGAACTAGAACTGAACTAGAACTGAACTAGAACTGAACTAGAACTGAACGAACTGAACTAGAACTGAACTAGAACTGAACTAGAACTGAACTAGAACTGAACTAGAACTGAACTAGAACTGAACTAGAACTGAACTAGAACTGAACTAGAACTGATCTAGAACTGAACTAGAACTGAACTAGAACTGAACTAGAACAGAACTGGAACTGAACTAGAACAGAACTAGAACTGAACTAGAACTGAACTAGAACTGAACTAGAACTGAACTAGAACTGAACTGAACTGAACTGAACTAGAACTGAACTAGAACTGAACTAGAACTGAACTAGAACTGAACTAGAACTGAACTAGAACTGAACTAGAACTGAACTAGAACTGAACTAGAACTGAACTAGAACTGAACTAGAACTGAACTAGAACTGAACTAGAACTGAACTAGAACTGAACTAGAACTGAACTAGAACTGAACTAGAACTGAACTAGAACTGAACTAGAACTGAACTAGAACTGAACTAGAACTGAACTAGAACTGAACTAGAACTGAACTAGAACTGACTAGAACTGAACTAGAACTGAACTAGAACTGAACTAGAACTGAACTAGAACTGAACTAGAACTGAACTAGAACTGAACTAGAACTGAACTAGAACTGAACTAGAACTGAACTAGAACTGATCTAGAACTGAACTAGAACTGAACTAGAACTGAACTAGAACTGAACTAGAACAGAACTGGAACTGAACTAGAACAGAACTAGAACTGAACTAGAACTGAACTAGAACTGAACTAGAACTGAACTGAACTGGAACTGAACTAGAACTGAACTAGAAACGAACTAGAACTGAACTAGAACTGAACTAGAACTGAACTAGAACTGAACTAGAACTGAACTAGAACTGAACTAGAACTGAACTAGAACTGAACTAGAACTGAACTAGAACTGAACTAGAACTGAACTAGAACTGAACTAGAACTGAACTAGAACTGAACTAGAACTGAAACTAGAACTGAACTAGAACTGAACTAGAACTGAACTAGAACTGAACTAGAACTGAACTAGAACTGAACTAGAACTGAACTAGAACTGAACTAGAACTGAACTAGAACTGAACTAGAACTGAACTAGAACTGAACTAGAACTGAACTAGAACTGAACTAGAACTGAACTAGAACTGAACTAGAACTGAACTAGAACTGAACTAGAACTGAACTAGAACTGAACTAGAACTGAACTAGAACTGAACTAGAACTGAACTAGAACTGAACTAGAACTGAACTAGAACTGAACTAGAACTGAACTAGAACTGAACTAGAACGAACTAGAACTGACTAGAACTGAACTAGAACTGAACTAGAACTGAACTAGAACTGAACTAGAACTGAACTAGAACTGAACTAGAACTGAACTAGAACTGAACTAGAACTGAACTAGAACTGAACTAGAACTGAACTAGAACTGAACTAAACTGAACTAGAACTGAACTAGAACTGAACTAGAACTGAACTAGAACTGAACTAGAACTGAACTAGAACTGAACTAGAACTGAACTAGAACTGAACTAGAACTGAACTAGAACTGAACTAGAAAACTAGAACTGAACTAGAACTGAACTAGAACTGAACTAGAACTGAACTAGAACTGAACTAGAACTGAACTAGAACTGAACTAGAACTGAACTAGAACTGAACTAGAACTGAACTAGAACTGAACTAGAACTGAACTAGAACTGAACTAGAACTGAACTAGAACTGAACTAGAACTGAACTAGAACTGAACTAGAACTGAACTAGAACTGAACTAGAACTGAACTAGAACTGAACTAGAACTGAACTAGAACTGAACTAGAACTGAACTAGAACTGAACTAGAACTGAACTAGAACTGAACTAGAACTGAACTAGAACTGAACTAGAACTGAACTAGAACTGAACTAGAACTGAACTAGAACTGAACTAGAACTGAACTAGAACTGAACTAGAACTGAACTAGAACTGAACTAGAACTGAACTAGAACTGAACTAGAACTGAACTAGAACTGAACTAGAACTGAACTAGAACTGAACTAGAACTGAACTAGAACTGAACTAGAACTGAACTAGAACTGAACTAGAACTGAACTAGAACTGAACTAGAACTGAACTAGAACTGAACTAGAAAACTGAACTAGAACTGAACTAGAACTGAACTAGAACTGAACTAGAAGAACTAGAACTGAAACTAGAACTGAACTAGAACTGAACTAGAACTGAACTAGAACTGAACTAGAACTGAACTAGAACTGAACTAGAACTGAACTAGAACTGAACTAGAACTGAACTAGAACTGAACTAGAACTGAACTAGAACTGAACTAGAACTGAACTAGAACTGAACTAGAACTGAACTAGAAATGAACTAGAACTGAACTAGAACTGAACTAGAACTGAACTAGAACTGAAACTAGAACTGAACTAGAACTGAACTAGAACTGAACTAGAACTGAACTAGAACTGAACTAGAACTGAACTAGAACTGAACTAGAACTGAACTAGAACTGAACTAGAACTGAACTAGAACTGAACTAGAACTGAACTAGAACTGAACTAGAATGAACTAGAACTGAACTAGAACTGAACTAGAACTGAACTAGAACTGAACTAGAACTGAACTAGAACTGAACTAGAACTGAACTAGAACTGAACTAGAACTGAACTAGAACTGAACTAGAACTGAACTAGAACTGAACTAGAACTGAACTAGAACTGAACTAGAACTGAACTAGAACTGAACTAGAACTGAACTAGAACTGAACTAGAACTGAACTAGAACTGAACTAGAAAGACTAGAACTGAACTAGAACTGAACTAGAACTGAACTAGAACTGAACTAGAACTGAACTAGAACTGAACTAGAACTGAACTAGAACTGAACTAGAACTGAACTAGAACTGAACTAGAACTGAACTAGAACTGAACTAGAACTGAACTAGAACTGAACTAGAACTGAACTAGAACTGAACTAGAACTGAACTAGAACTGAACTAGAACTGAACTAGAACTGAACTAGAACTGAACTAGAACTGAACTAGAACTGAACTAGAAAAAAACTGAACTAGAACTGAACTAGAACTGAACTAGAACTGAACTAGAACTGAACTAGAACTGAACTAGAACTGAACTAGAACTGAACTAGAACTGAACTAGAACTGAACTAGAACTGAACTAGAACTGAACTAGAACTGAACTAGAACTGACTAGAACTGAACTAGAACTGAACTAGAACTGAACTAGAACTGAACTAGAACTGAACTTAGCCCACTGAACTAGAACTGAACTAGAAAAACTGAACTAGAACTGAACTAGAACTGAACTAGAACTGAACTAGGAACTGAACTAGAACTGAACTAGAACTGAACTCGAACGAACTAGAACTGAACTAGAACTGAACTAGAACTGAACTAGAACTGAACTAGAACTTGAACTAGAACTAACTAGAACTGAACTAGAACTGAACTAGAACTGAACTCGACACTGAACTAGAAACTGAACTCGAACTGAACTAGAACTGAACTAGAACTGAACTAGAACTGAACTAGAACTGAACTAGAACTGAACTAGAACTGAACTAGAACTGAACTAGAACGAACTAGAACTGAACTAGAACTGAACTAGAACTGAACTAGAACTGAACTAGAACTGAACTAGAACTGAACTAGAACTGAACTAGAACTGAACTAGACTGAACTAGAACTGAACTAGAACTGAACTAGAACTGAACTAGAACTGAACTAGAACTGAACTGAACTGAACTAGAACTGAACTAGAACTGAACTAGAACTGAACTAGAAACTGAACTAGAACTGAACTAGAACTGAACTAGAACTGACTAGAACTGAACTAGAACTGAACTAGAACTGAACTAGAACTGAACTAAAACTGAACTAGAACTGAACTAGAACTGAACTAGAACTGAACTAGAACTGAACTAGAACTGAACTAGAACTGAACTAGAACTGAACTAGAACTGAACTAGAACTGAACTAGAACTGAACTAGAACTGAACTAGAACTGAACTAGAACTGAACTAGAATGAACTAGAACTGAACTAGAACTGAACTAGAACTGAACTAGAACTGAACTAGAACTGAACTAGAACAGAACTAGAACTGAACTAGAACTGAACTAGAACTGAACTAGAACTGAACTAGAACTGAACTAGAACTGAAATAGAACTGAAATAGAACTGAACTAGAACTGAACTAGAACTGAACTAGAACTGAACTAGAACTGAACTACGAACTGAACTAGAACTGAACTAGAACTGAACTAGAACTGAACTAGAACCTGAACTAGAACTGAAACTAGAACTGAACTAGAACTGAACTAGAACTGAACTAGAACTGAACTAGAACTGAACTAGAACTGAACTAGAACTGAACTAGAACTGAACTAGAACTGAACTAGAACTGAACTAGAACTGAACTAGAATAGCACATAAGCTCTTTTCCTCCTTCTATAAAAAGGAATCTCAAATGCTTGACCAGAAGATTAGTCACCGTTGCGTAGATTTTCCATACAAAGAAGATGATGTTCCCTATTTGCGAAATACTTGGTAACCTTTCCCTCAGCCAATAATTTTCAACATACACAGAAACATACATTACACCATATGAGAAACATATACCACAGTCAATTTCAGCATAAACTTACAGCAAAAATTGAAATATGCTGCATGGTTAAAGTCAGTCAATAGTTTCGTTATCAAACATTAATGGCGAAACAAATACTTACAACGGCTGTTTGCCATCGAAAACGTTGTCTGTAATAATAATGATGCTGATGATGACGATGATTTCACTGATGTGCAGCATGTCGTTAGGTCGAATGACGATAATATTGTTGATACAGATACCGCTGATGACGTTAATAAAATATTGTTGAGGTTTTTTTTGCACATATGAACGGCCTGGCCTGCCTCATTGGTACCGATGATGCAGTGTTTGTCGTTGTTTAAAACAACTTGGGAAAACGTTAAAAGGTGTGTATTTATAGCTTGCGGTATTCAATAAAGGACGTTCAAATGCAGATGAACATGCATGTTCAGCTTTGTTTGAATGTGTTGGTGTGTGTGAGTGTATAAATAAAATAAAGTCAGTTTGGTTTTTATATACATGAATGAATAAATGTCTATCGTAGAAGGATAGGAAAGTAATTATAAAATTTATAATTATATTAATTAAGTGTAGTCAGATACTTGTATATGAAGTGTATATGTATATGAAAAGAAACTACTACAGCTTAAGTTTTAAATTCTTATGGTACAAGCTAAAAATTTAAATATTTTTCTTATAATATAGAAGTGCTCTTTTAGTGTCAACATTTTTTTTTATTATATTTATAATAAACATTTTGAAAAATACTCCAACAATTGTTCCCATCTATTATTAAAATAAAATAGCAATAGACAAGATATGAATCGTTTATATGGACTTATAGAAAATATATATTACATTGCAACATAAAAGTAGTAACTCTTCGTTAGGCTTAAATGCTTATATAAGAGTATGTATGTTTGTATGTATGTGGTAGCATCTTATGTCCTTTTACATAAGTATGTTGTAATATTTTGCATTTCGTTGTCATATTTCTAAAGTATTTTATATGAAATTTGTTTTTATTGTTACACATGGTTGGTTTGTTAGTTGGAACCCACAAGTGTACTCAGTAATATATGATTTTCTACCTTTTATGTTATGTATAGTATACATATATCAAACTACAAGTATTACACCATTTCCAATATTTTCCAATAACAAGCCGAGAAAGTTAATTTTTATCGGAATCTATAAAAAAACCGAATTGTTTGTGAGAAATTATCACATTTAATGTTTAACAGTTTCCGAGATAAACAAATTTTTGTATTTAATTCATATGGCAGCTGCCATGCCCCCATTGCTAATTAGTTAATTTTTATTAGCTAAATGTTTACTTACATCCGACCATTTCTCCTGCAATTGTTTGCATGGACATTAAAGTTCTTCGTGAAAATTTTTGAGATAATCGAATTTTGTATATAATACATATGTGAGGTGTCTCCTATTCCATTTACAACGCAAATGTTTACATGGATGTTAAAGTTTATAATAGAGTTTTTAGAAATATCATTTTTTTACCTCATGTCTACATGGATGTCTGAGTTGTTCGTGCAAAATTTTAGGATTTTAGCCCCCAGTTTTCTCCCTTTATAGGTTCTAGCTCTAACTGTTTCCCCGATAATTTTTTCCACTTACCCAACAGTTCGACAAAGAGTACACTGCATCTGAAAAAGACTATTTCCTCTAACGTCTCACCACCTGTATATCTCTAATTCGTCTTTCGTCAGCGATGTACTCTTTGTAAACGAAGATAAACGTCACTTTAGTGTCACCTTCGTAAGTTAACACTAAGTGGTAGGTATTTTGGGACTGACCGAACGAACTGCCGGGTAATTCACATGGGAGGCCCTTCGCAAGTCGACCCACTTTTTGTTGTTGTCTATCAAAAGTGGCCAGTAGTTAGTTAGTATAGTTAGTTAGTTAGTTAGTTAGTATTAGTTAGTTAGTTAGTTAGTTAGTTAGTTAGTTAGTTAGTAGTTAGTTAGTTAGTTAGTAGTTAGTTAGTTAGTAGTTAGTTAGTTAGTTAGTTAGTTAGTTAGTTAGTTAGTAGTTAGTTAGTAGTTAGTTAGTTAGTTAGTTAGTTAGTTAGTTAGTTAGTTAGTTAGTTAGTAGTTAGTTAGTTAGTTAGTTAGTTAGTTAGTTAGTTAGTTAGTTAGTTAGTTAGTTAGTTAGTTAGTTAGTTAGTTAGTTAGTTAGTTAGTTAGTTAGTTAGTAGTTAGTTAGTTAGTTAGTTAGTTAGTTAGTTAGTTAGTTAGTTAGTTAGTTAGTTAGTTAGTTAGTTAGTTAGTTAGTGTTAGTAGTTAGTTAGTTAGTTAGTTAGTAGTTAGTTAGTTAGTTAGTTAGTTAGTTCGTTAGTTAGTTGTAGTTAGTTAGTTAGTTAGTTAGTTAGTTAGTTAGTTAGTTAGTTAGTTAGTTAGTTAGTTAGTTAGTTAGTTAGTTAGTTAGTTAGTTAGTTAGTTAGGTAGTTAGTTAGTTAGTAGTTAGTTAGTTAGTTAGTTAGTTAGTTAGTTAGTTAGTTAGTTAGTTAGTTAGTTAGTTAGTTAGTTAGTTAGTTAGTTAGTTAGTTAGTTAGTTAGTTAGTTAGTTAGTTAGTTAGTTAGTAGTTAGTTAGTTAGTTAGTTAGTTAGTTAGTTAGTTAGTAGTTAGTTAGTTAGTTAGTTAGTTAGTTAGTTAGTTAGTTAGTTAGTTAGTTAGTTAGTAGTTAGTTAGTTAGTTAGTTAGTTAGTTAGTTAGTTAGTTAGTTAGTTAGTTAGTTAGTTAGTTAGTTAGTTAGTTAGTTAGTTAGTTAGTTAGTTAGTTAGTTAGTTAGTTAGTTAGTTAGTTAGTTAGTTAGTTAGTTAGTTAGTTAGTTAGTTAGTTAGTTAGTTAGTTAGTTAGTTAGTTAGTTAGTTAGTTAGTTAGTTAGTTAGTTAGTTAGTTAGTTAGTTAGTTAGTTAGTTAGTTAGTTAGTAGTTAGTTAGTTAGTAGTTAGTTAGTTAGTTAGTTAGTTAGTTAGTTAGTTAGTTAGTTAGTAGTTAGTTAGTTAGTTAGTTAGTTAGTTAGTTAGTTAGTTAGTTAGTTAGTTAGTTAGTTAGTTAGTTAGTAGTTAGTTAGTTAGTTAGTTAGTTAGTTAGTTAGTTAGTTAGTTAGTTAGTTAGTTAGTTAGTTAGTTAGTTAGTTAGTTAGTTAGTTAGTTAGTTAGTAGTTAGTTAGTTAGTTAGTTAGTTAGTTAGTTAGTTAGTTAGTTAGTTAGTTAGTTAGTAGTTAGTTAGTTAGTTAGTTAGTTAGTTAGTTAGTTAGTTAGTTAGTTAGTTAGTTAGTTAGTTAGTTAGTTAGTTAGTTAGTTAGTTAGTTAGTTAGTTAGTTAGTTAGTTAGTTAGTTAGTAGTTAGTTAGTTAGTTAGTTAGTTAGTTAGTTAGTTAGTTAGTAGTTAGTTAGTTAGTTAGTTAGTTAGTTAGTTAGTTAGTTAGTTAGTTAGTTAGTTAGTTAGTTAGTTAGTTAGTTAGTTAGTTAGTAGTTAGTTAGTTAGTTAGTTAGTTAGTTAGTTAGTTAGTTAGTTAGTTAGTTAGTTAGTTAGTTAGTTAGTTAGTTAGTTAGTTAGTTAG
The DNA here is from genome assembly GCF_015586225.1 of Lucilia sericata. Taxonomy (NCBI): domain Eukaryota; kingdom Metazoa; phylum Arthropoda; class Insecta; order Diptera; family Calliphoridae; genus Lucilia; species Lucilia sericata. The sequence continues at coordinate 14,068 of NW_023995041.1, read as the reverse complement.
TTAGTTAGTTAGTTAGTTAGTTAGTTAGTTAGTTAGTTAGTTACTTAGTTAGTTAGTTAGTTAGTTAGTTAGTTAGTTAGTTAGTTAGTTAGTTAGTTAGTTAGTTAGTTAGTTAGTTAGTTATTTGTGTTGTGCAGTTGTAAATGGTGCAATAGACTATATGAGTTTTATTCTAATATCTATAACATTATATTCATTTAATATTTTTAGGGCATCTGGCTTCTATAAGATATTTTTGCTAAGAACACATCGATGCCTACAAAAAGAGTAGTCATAGGAGAAAAATATTAGCTAATATTTCATGAATTATTAGACATTTATATTAGTTTGCCAAGATATTTAAAAGATATTGCATTTTTTATATTTGAAAAGGCATATCCCAGCAAAAATTTATAAAATGATTAATACGCCTTTGGGACAATGCTTACAACTTGACTAGAAAAATTGTCGTTCTTACCTTTTGAATTCCAAAGTATTCATTTTTGGGACCTTCCGTCCCTACCCCCCGTGGTGCTATGAATTTCTTTATCTCTAAAAGTGTAAAATTTTTTAAAATCCTAACTTGAAATTACAATTGTATTTATTTCTTCTTTTGTTTTTTTTTTTAAAGAACATTTTGTTAGTTCTCTAGAGCGTATGAGTGTTATATATTTAATAATATTTATTATAACACTCATACGCTTTGTAATTTATTTATAATAAACTCTTCTTGCATTTTCTCTTAACTTAGTATCTATCGTACATACCAAAAGGACAAAATGCATTTGTATGTAAATGAAAAATACTTTTAAGAATTTTAAAGAAAATTGATTTAACAAGTACAAGTAACGGTACCAGTTATATAAATGGAAAAAAAATAAGAAACAGATTTTTATTTAAAAAAAAACAAGAAATTGTAGAACACAAATTTATGTACACACACACTTGCTAACATATTTAAGTAATATTTAAGGAAAAGTGTGTACATACACATACATACATGTAAATAAAAGTATGTATGCAAATATTTTGTTTGTTTATTTGTTTATTCATTCATTCTTTTGCTCGTTTCTTTCCTTGGACACGTTAATACAATTTATTTCTCCATATAAAAGTCACACAATATTCTTTTGGCAACAAATACTCAGGCATATAATACTTTTCTTTTTTCTACAATTCTACAAACTGTTTTTTTTTTCTACTTTACTTAAAACATGCACCAGCATGTATGTATATTTACACACATGTTCACAAGTGTAAATTTATACACACATGCTGAATTGTATGTACGTATGTATGTATATTTACAAGTATGTAAATAATAAGAAAGTAGAAAAGGGGGATGTGTTAGTAATTCATGCATTTCTACGTACACGTTGTATTTAAGTATTTGTAAATGGGTGCAAGTGTAAACATACACAGACACACTCACACATTCATTTCTATAAAATACTCAATTCTGGTATTGTTGCATTATTTCTATTATTATACCCTACATCATATCATGTATACTAAATTTTCTGTTCGTTATTTCTTTTTGAATTGTTTAAATAAAGTCCGTCTATCCATGTTCTTTTTAGAATCAAACTAAAAGTCACAATTGTGAAGATAGTACAATGAACTATTTAATCTTTTTGAACTGCGGACGGGAACTTTTATTTAGGTCTTTATACGTTTGAACTTTCTGATATAGGTTATGGCAGGGTCGGATATGCTTAACCATCTGCATAAAAGTAGTATTTTTGTTATTGTAGTTGATGATAGAGAAGTGTATTAAGGAATTGCATTTGCATAATCAAGTACAACAACATTATTTGCTACAGCAACAACAACAACAGCCAAACACTGTTGTCGCCTTTTGACTGTAAAAAAATCGAATGAATATTTGCATGTATAGGATCAAATATCAGAAGTTTAAGAGAGAAAAACTTTTCATTTGAATTGATTACTGTTTTCATACTAGGACGTTTTTAAGGATCTCGGTTTTTCATATAAAAATCTCATAATATCAAAATTTTAAAAGAAAAACTAAAAAGTTTAAAACTTTTCTCGTTTCAATTCCTTTACAGTTCTGTCCAGCAATACAAAACCATTATGTTACTGTTGCTGTTAAAACCTTTTTTTTTTTTTTTGAAATTAACATTTTTACACTTTTTCTTCAAAGGATATCTGTCCTGGTGCAGGTTTATTTCATTCGTTTGTTACAGTTAGTAGAGTGTTTCTTTCTTTTACCTATAACTTGTTTATGTTTTGTGCTCTTCTACTTATTTTCAACCTGGTTAAATAAGATTTCAATAAATTATGTTTACATTAAAAATGAAAAATTTATTTTCAGAAATATTTACTAAGAATTTTGTTGCAAGAGTATAAATAGCAATAATTTATAAGGAAACTACAAATATTATTAGATGAAAATTGAATTTTTCAGACTAAAAAACTTATTAAGAATAAAAATTTTTACAAATTTTCTCTATAAAAGTTATAAATAACTTGATATTTGTTTGAAAAAGTTATTGATTACTAGAGATTTCTATAGGAAATTATCATAAATTTTCAAAATCTCTCTCCATTTTGCACCATAACATTTCATTTGATTTTAATTTAAATTTTATCTATTGCAAAATAAATATAATTAATTAAACTTTTAGTTTTTTTTTCTGTCAAAACTCTAGCAAATACTAACTACTATTTTGTTAAATTAATATTATTTTCCTCTTTTTTTATTAAAATACTTCTTCAACATTTCACAGCAATTAGTAAAATTGAAATATTATAAAAAATACATATGTATATGTATTTATGTATAAAAACAAATTTGTTGAAAAAAAGAGAACAACTTTTAACCACTTGTTAATTCAGCAGCAAACTAATACTAGTGTAGTAGAATTGAGTTTTAAAGTAAAGTTATACAAATAGTTTATTTTATCTTTTGAGAAAGATATATTTTATATTCGGAAATTGGTTGAATTGGTATTAAAAATAAGAAAAGAAAAAGTCTCGACTTCCCTATAGAAAAGTTCTCGATTAATGGATTATTCCATAAAGAAGGTATCAAAAGTTTGATTTTTCTATGGAAGAGTTATCGATAGCTTGACTTTTCTCTAAAAGAAGTTATCCACAACTTGTCATTCCTATAGAAATGTTATCGATTGTATAGAAAAGAAAAGTTATCGATATCATGACTTTTCTACTGAATAGTTAGCGATATCAACACTTTTCTACAGAAATGTTATCGATATCATGACTTTTCTGAAGAAAAGTCGTCGATATCTAATTTTTTATAGAAAAGTTTTCGATATCATTACTTTTCAATAGAAAAGTTTTCAATATCATTTATTTTCTATAGAAAAATTATGGATCTAATGAATTATTGATATCAATACTATTCTATCGAAAAGTTATCAATAACTTGTCTATTCTATAGAAAAGTTGTTTATATCATGACTATCTTATAGAAAAGTTATCGATATCATGACTTTTCTATAGAAAAGATATTGATTTCCTGGATTTTCTATAGAAAAGTTGTAAATTTCCTGATTTTTCTATAGAAAAGTTATCGATTCCCTGACTTTTCTATAGAAAAGTTATCGACTTCCTGACATTTCTATAGAAAAGTTATCGATATACTGACTTTTCTGTAGAAAAGTTATCGATAACTTTACTTTTCTATAGAAAAGTTATCGATAACTCTATTTTTCTATAGAAAAATTATCGTAAACTCTACCCTTCTATAGAAAAGTTGTCGATAACTCTACTTTTCTATAGAAAAGTTATCGATAACTTTACTTTTCTATAGAAAAGTTATCGATAACTTTACTTTTCTATAGAAAAGTTATCGATAACTTTACTTTTCTATAGAAAAGTTATCGATAACTTTACTTTTCTATAGAAAAGTTATCGATAACTTTACTTTTCTATAGAAAAGTTATCGATAACTTTACATTTCTATAGAAAAGTTATCGATAACTTTACTTTTCTATAGAAAAGTTATCGATAACTTTACTTTTCTATAGAAAAGTTATCGATAACTTTACTTTTCTATAGAAAAGTTATAGATATTATTACTTTTCTATAGAAAAGTTATCGATATTATTACTTTTCTATAGAAAAGTTATCGATATTATTACTTTTCTATAGAAAAGTTATCGATATTATTACTTTTCTATAGAAAAGTTATCGATATTATTACTTTTCTATAGAAAAGTTATCGATAACTTTACTTTTATATAGAAAAGTTATCGATAACTTTACTTTTATATAGAAAAGTTATCGATAACTTTACTTTTCTATAGAAAAGTTATCGATAACTTTACTTTTCTTTAGAAAAGTTATCGATAACTTTACTTTTCTATAGAAAAGTTATCGATAACTTTACTTTTCTATAGAAAAGTTATCGATAACTTTACTTTTCTATAGAAAAGATATCGATAACTTTACTTTTCTATAGAAAAGATATCGATAACTTTACTTTTCTATAGAAAAGATATCGATAACTTTACTTTTCTATAGAAAAGATATCGATATCATTACCTTTCTATAGAAAAGTTATCGATATCATTATTTTCTATACAAAAGTTATCGATATCATTATTTTTCTATAGAAAAGTTATCGATATCATTATTTTCTATACAAAAGTTATCGATATCATTATTTTTCTATGGAAAAGTTATCTTTATCTTGATTTTTATATAGAAAAATTATCGATGTCGATGACTTTTCTATAAAAAAGTTATCGATATCATGAATTTTCTATAGAAAAGTCTTGATATTGTTAACTTTTCTACAGAAGACTAATCGAATATTTGTTTACCGAAAAGTTAACTTAGCTTTTTTTATATTTTACAATTAAACTTAAACATTTAGCATTAACTAAAGTTTCGTGACTAATTAGTGTGTCAAATTATCAAAAATATTTGTTTTCCTTTGCTCCTTTTAGAATTTCTCTTCGGCAAAGACCATGACTTATTCCGACCATATTTTTACACAATGCACTATGTTACAAAGTTTTTTTTTTATGCAAATAGGTAAATTGTAAAAAAATGTATGAGTGCATAACTAAAATATTCAGTTGCCTGATAAGTTGTTGTCAAAAGTTTTCCAAAAACTACTGTTAAAATTTATGAATATATGAATGTATATGCAGTTGTTTGTATTTCTACTAACTCTCTTGTCAACACTCTCCCATTGACAAAAAGTACAACAAGTTTTGCATTAAAACAACAAGACAAACGAAACAAAATCAACAAATATGTATGTACTAATAACTAACAACTTCAACAAAATTTCGTAATGCAACACAAAGATGCAGGCAACCATACGCACACACAGCAGGCTTTGTAACCAATTAATAAAATCATCATAATCAACATTATTGTCATTATAGTCATCATCAACTTTATCATCATCGTCATCATCATTATAATAATTTTGAAATTCTAAATACTGTTTCCTAACGACCACAAAATAGTTTTACTTTCAAACAACTTCTTGCAAAAACCAACCAACCAATCATCATCTATTTCGCCTCCCACAGCGTTGGTTGTCATTTTGAAAATCATGTCATAACTTAGATCATTAAAACTTAATGTGTATGCAAGTAAGTGCATGTAAATGCATGCATGTGTTTGTCTGTTTGTTTTCATAGAACTTGTATAATTTGGTTAAAATTGTGTTCTTTCATAAATGTTTGACATTTATACCTAATTGAGTTGTAGTCTTGTTTTTCGAACAGCAAGCAATCTGCAACCTGCAGTTGCACCACATTTGAGAAAATATGTACATATGTATGTATGTATGTACTTTTCTTAAATAAACCTTAAAAACATTATGTAAATTTTAGAATATGAGGTAAATTAATAAAACGTGTTAATGTTTTAAATTTTCTAGAAAAACACTTAATTGTTAATTTTTTTTTAAATTAAAAACAATTTATCTAAGAAAATATCTATTGGAAAATTCTATTTAAAAAATTTTCCATTTTCCTCTTTTAAATTATTTTTATAAATATTTTATCATCTCCTTAATGACAATCATGATTACATGCCTCACTATAACAGTCATCGAATACTGTTTTAGAAGGACAAAGACTAATTAAATTCATTATATGTATACAGTTTCTTAAGTTTCACAAAATTACTCTCAATAATAATTTATCATTTAGAGAGTCTGTTTTTTTTTCTTCTAGTGAATTTTATCGTCATCATCATCAACGTCGTTATCGTCCTACGTTGGTTGAAGTGTAACAACTTTGTTTTATAGTTAAATAAAATTATCTGTGTAACTAGTACTTGTTGTACTTGTCGTACTTCTTGCTCGTATAGCTGTAATTACGGACCTTTATTGTCAATATTTTTTCATTAAAATCACAACGTTTACACTGGACTTACTAATTATTTTCCAAAGAGGAGAGACACTTAAAACTTCATTTAAAACAAGTTTTCAAGACAAATAGTGGTAAATATATACATACATATACACTCACCCACATATACATACATAGATCGAAATCCGGCAGATATACAAGGAGTCAGTGTACACTATTTTGAAAAGAGGTCCTTTGTAATGCCGAGAAGTTGATGTCAGTTATTACTTCCTGTTCCCAAGTAAACTAGTGGGAAGTCAAATGTCACTTTAGTGCCCTTCAATAAACTTTAGTTATTTATCCCTACAGAAAAAAATTTACTTTTGTAATCGAATTATAAGTGTATTGAAAAGTGTCAGTTGATTTCCTCTAAGGTGGAACCAGGGTTAACTCTAAATTGTTCGTAACTACAACTGCGAACTGCAGGATATAGAGCTCATGTTTGTATGTATAAGTTAATTAATAGCAGAATGGGAAAAAGGATATGAAGAACGAAAGTACATAAGAGTTTATATACATTATATAACATTTTGGTAGAAATGTATTTTTAAAGTATCAGTACATCAACAGAAAATTGATATTATCGAAATATTTATAACAGAAAATTAAAGTTATCGATAATTTCCATACACAAATTTAATTTTAACTATAAATTTCTGCATTAAATATATGTAATTGATTTCAATAAATGCAGAAAAGTTGACTTATTGATATATAGAGATGTCGATAACTTAACTTTAGACAACTTAAATTATCGATAAATTTTGCTAGAGACAAATTAATTTATCATTAACTTTTCTATGAAAAAAAAAAAACAATTTTATCTATAACTTTTATAGAGACAAGTCAAATTGTCAACACGTTTTAGAAAAGTTAAGTTATCGATAAATTTTTAACAGAAAAGTCTAATAATCGATAACTTCAGTTATCAATAACTTTATAAAAAAGGCCAGTTTCTATTTTTCTATTAAATTGTTATGATATCGATCACTTTTCTATAGAAAAAAAACTTGATACCGATTTATTTCCAATAGGGAATCATGTTATCGATTACTTTTCTATAGATAAGTCATGTTGTTGATAACTTTTCTATAGAAAAGTCATGTTGTCGATAACTTTTCTATAGAACAGTCATGTTGTCGATAACTTTTCTATAGAACAGTCATGTTATCGATAACTTTTCTATAGAACAGTCATGTTATCGATAACTTTTCTATAGAAAAGTCAAGTTATCGATAACTTTTCTATAGATAAGTCATGTTATCGATAACTTTTTTATAGAAAAGTCAAGTTATCGTTAACTTTTTTATAAAAAAGTCAAGTTATCGATTACTTTTTTATAGAAAAGTCAAGTTATCGATTACTTTTTTATAGAAAAGATAAGTTATCGATAACTTTTCTATAGAAAAGATAAGTTATCGATAACTTTTCTATAGAAAAGATAAGTTATCGATAACTTTTCTATAGAAAAGATAAGTTATCGATAACTTTTCTATAGAAAAGATAAGTTATCGATAACTTTTCTATAGAAAAGATAAGTTATCGATAACTTTTCTATAGAAAAGATAAGTTATCGATAACTTTTCTATAGAAAAGATAAGTTATCGATAACTTTTCTATAGAAAAGATAAGTTATCGATAACTTTTCTATAGAAAAGTCAAGTTATCGATAACATTTCTATTTCTATAGAAAAGTCAAGTTATCGATAACTTTTCTATAGAAAAGTCAAGTTATCGATAACTTTTCTATAGAAAAGTCAAGTTATCGATAACTTTTCTATAGAAAAGTCAAGTTATCGATAACTTTTCTATAGAAAAGTCAAGTTATCGATAACTTTTCTATAGAAAAGTCAAGTTATCGATAACTTTTCTATAGAAAAGTCAAGTTATCGATAACCTTTCTATAGAAAAGTCAAGTTATCGATAACTTTTCTATAGAAAAGTCAAGTTATCGATAACTTTTCTATAGAAAAGTCAAGTTATCGATAACTTTTCTATAGAAAATTCAAGTTATTGATAATCTTTTTCTATAGAAAAGTCAAGTTATCGATAACTTTTCTATAGAAAAGTCAAGTTATCGATAACTTTTCTATAGAAAAGTCAAGTTATCGATAACTTTTCTATAGAAAAGTCAAGTTATCGATAACTTTTCTATAGAAAAGTCAAGTTATCGATAACTTTTCTATAGAAAAGTCAAGTTATCGATAACTTTTCTATAGAAAAGTCAAGTTATCGATAACTTTTCTATAGAAAAGTCAAGTTATCGATAACTTTTCTATAGAAAAGTCAAGTTATCGATAACTTTTCTATAGAAAAGTCAAGTTATCGATAACTTTTCTATAGAAAAGTCAAGTTATCGATAACTTTTCTATAGAAAAGTCATGTTATCGATAACTTTTCTGTAGAAAAGACATGTTATCGAAAACATTTCTATTAAAAAATCAAGTTATGGATAAGTTTTCTATAAAAAGGTCATGTTATTGAAAACGTTCATATATAAATTAAATTTTTTAATAAATTTATAAAAGTCAATTTATCGAAAACTTTTTTATAGAGAAGTCTAGTATTCAATAGATAACGAAATGACGATAACTTTTCTATGAAAAAGTCTAGTTATCCAAAACATTTCTATAGAAAAGTCAAGCTATTGATTACTATCGATAATCATTCATAGCACGACTTTTTCTTGTCAAGAAAAAACTTCGTCATATTGATAACTTTTCCATTCAAAGTTGATGACTTATTTTCTAAAAAAAATTACTTCCACTGTCATCCTTTAAAACTTTTTCGAAGTCAAGTTAAACAACTTAATTAAAAAGTCTGGACATTTTCAACTTTTTTGATAAGTGCAGGGTGGTTTAAATATATAAAGGCAACTAAAATTACAACAGTAATAATAGCCATTGATGGTGGTATGACACGGTGTTACATAGAAATTATATTTTTATATAATGTACATGCTCATGTTATAATGATTGTATGAATGTATGTACATTGAGACTACTTGGAAGTTAAATTCATTAGAAATCTTATTTGATTAAATGCTATTGTTAAGTTTTATTGAAATATGTAATAATTACAAATTGACAAAATTTGTTTTAAGAATTGACACACTTACATATTTAACATGTACATATACATATATGATATGCATACATATGTGTATTGAAAAGTTTCCATTGAGATGATGTACAATTTTTATACATTTCACCTTTGAAATTTGGCTGTGGGGTATAAGGTGTTAATTTTCAAAATTATTTAATAAATCAGAGGAGTATTCAGTATTATGTAGTCTTATGAAATAAATTTAAATCTTTCATTTAAAGGTATCTAGAAGAAGACTAAATTTTTAAATGTATTTAAAGGTTTTATTTCGAATGCATTTAAAAAGTAATGGAAAGTGTATGCTCTATTGCAAATTGTAAAATTCTCCTTATTGATTCTAAGACGATTTTAAGAAATTTATTTAAAGCTGTAATATAATCTTTAAAAATGTTAAAGTACCTCCTACAGCATTAGTTTAGTATGATAGAAGCCTTTAGCAAATATATATTTTAATCCTCTTTAAAATCCTTAAGGATTTTGTTATTGAAATATTAGTTTTTTTGTCTTAGTACATTGAAATATAAAGGTTTATTAAGTTTATCTCTTTCCAAGTATTTTGGTCAGTCCATTTAAATATTTTTATTAATATTTTCGAAATACAATATTAAATAGTCATATTAAAATTCCAAATGTATAATTAATATTTTATCTATCTATGTATGTATGCTTGTATCTCTACTCTGTCTTAATATGCACATGTATTTTGCATATGCATATTTAAACCACTATTCATAAATGCTTTATAAAGTTATTGTAGGTTTATTGTAGAAATTTTGTTTAAGAAAATACCTTAATAAACTTTAAATAAACATTTGAAAATTTTATGAATACGGCAGTTATGCTTTAAATGAATGCTAGAAAGTACGTAAACGAGTCTATGCCAGTGAGAGTGTGTAGAAACATTATTAACAAAATGCATTGGTAAATAAAATATTTTCACACACATACACAACAACACTTTTCTTGTTTAAATATTAAATAGATATAGACCAAAAATGCATTTTATATAATTGTTTATAATTCATTTCTATATATTTCTCGCACTCACACGCTCACATTCTATTGCAACACTCACATACTTCATGTTTAACACTCAGATACAGGATAAATATCCTTTAAAAATGATAATTGAATGTTAAAATAAATACATTTAGACAAATTAATATGCAGTTGTGTAGATGAGTATCCTAGTAGTTTTTAGTTAGTATTTGTTTCCAAATGTTCAACTATTTGGTGGATTATAATTAATATATTTTTGGATTATTTTATATCTTTTGTCACAGTCTCTTAGCGATAATTAAAGTTGACGATAGCTCGATAACTTTACTATCGATAACTTTACTATAGAAAAGTCAGGATATCGATAACTTTTGTATAGGAAAGTCATAATATCGATAACTTTTGTATAGAAAAGTCATGATAACGACAACTTTTGTAAAGAAAAGTCATGGTATCGATAACTTTTGTATAGAAAAATTATGATATCGATAACTTTTCTATAGAAAAGTAAAATTATCGATAACTTTTCTATAGAAAAGTAAAATTATCGATAACTTTTCTATAGAAAAGTAAAATTATCGATAACTTTTCTATAGAAAAGTAAAATTATCGATAACTTTTCTATAGAAAAGTAAAATATCGATAACTTTTCTATAGAAAAGTAATAATATCGATAACTTTTCTATAGAAAAGTAATAATATCGATAACTTTTCTATAGAAAAGTAATAATATCGATAACTTTTCTATAGAAAAGTAATAATATCGATAACTTTTCTATAGAAAAGTAATAATATCGATAACTTTTCTATAGAAAAGTAATAATATCGATAACTTTTCTATAGAAAAGTAATAATATCGATAACTTTTCTATAGAAAAGTAATAATATCGATAACTTTTCTATAGAAAAGTAATAATATCGATAACTTTTCTATAGAAAATGTAATAATATCGATAACTTTTCTATAGAAAAGTAATAATATCGATAACTTTTCTATAGAAAAGTAATAATATCGATAACTTTTCTATAGAAAAGTAATAATATCGATAACTTTTCTATAGAAAAGTAATAATATCGATAACTTTTCTATAGAAAAGTAATAATATCGATAACTTTTCTATAGAAAAGTAATAATATCGATAACTTTTCTATAGAAAAGTAATAATATCGATAACTTTTCTATAGAAAAGTAATAATATCGATAACTTTTCTATAGAAAAGTAATAATATCGATAACTTTTCTATAGAAAAGTAATAATATCGATAACTTTTCTATAGAAAAGTAATAATATCGATAACTTTTCTATAGAAAAGTAATAATATCGATAACTTTTCTATAGAAAAGTAATAATATCGATAACTTTTCTATAGAAAAGTAATAATATCGATAACTTTTCTATAGAAAAGTAATAATATCGATAACTTTTCTATAGAAAAGTAATAATATCGATAACTTTTCTATAGAAAAGTAATAATATCGATAACTTTTCTATAGAAAAGTAATAATATCGATAACTTTTCTATAGGAAAGTAATAATATCGATAACTTTTCTATAGGAAAGTAATAATATCGATAACTTTTCTATAGAAAAGTAATAATATCGATAACTTTTCTATAGAAAAGTAATAATATCGATAACTTTTCTATAGAAAAGTAATAATATCGATAACTTTTCTATAGAAAAGTAATAATATCGATAACTTTTCTATAGAAAAGTCATAATATCGATAACTTTTCTATAGAAAAGTAAAATTATCGATAACTTTTCTATAGAAAAGTAAAATTATCGATAACTTTTCTATAGAAAAGTAATATCGATAACTTTTCTATAGAAAAGTAATAATATCGATAACTTTTCTATAGAAAAGTAATAATATCGATAACTTTTCTATAGAAAAGTAATAATATCGATAACTTTTCTATAGAAAAGTAATAATATCGATAACTTTTCTATAGAAAAGTAATAATATCGATAACTTTTCTATAGAAAAGTAATAATATCGATAACTTTTCTATAGAAAAGTAATAATATCGATAACTTTTCTATAGAAAAGTAATAATATCGATAACTTTTCTATAGAAAAGTAATAATATCGATAACTTTTCTATAGAAAAGTAATAATATCGATAACTTTTCTATAGAAAAGTAATAATATCGATAACTTTTCTATAGAAAAGTAATAATATCGATAACTTTTCTATAGAAATGTAATAATATCGATAACTTTTCTATAGAAAAGTAATAATATCGATAACTTTTCTATAGAAAAGTAATAATATCGATAACTTTTCTATAGAAAAGTAATAATATCGATAACTTTTCTATAGAAAAGTAATAATATCGATAAATTTTCTATAGAAAAGTAAAAATATCGATAACTTTTCAATAGAAAATTAATAATATTAATAACATTTCTATAGAAAAGTAATAATATCAATAACTTTTCTATAGAAAAGTAATAATATTAATAACTTTTCTATAGAAAAGTAATAATATCGATAACTTTTGTATAGAAAAGTCATATTATCGATAACTTTTCTATAGAAATGTAATTTTTTTGATAACTTTTCTTTAGAAAAGACATGTTATCAAAACTTGTCTATCGAATATTTTTCTATAGAAAAGTCATAGAAAAGGCAACTTATCGATATCTTTTCTATAGAAAAATTAAGCCGCCGATGACTTTTCTGTAGAAAAGTCATGGTATCGATAACTTTTATGTATTTGGCAATGTATCTTTAATTTAAGGTCTTGTGAGGCATAGCTTTTCTATAGATAGCTGTCACTTTAAAGTAAGTAAGATCTGCCGGGTTGCTATGATTTTCTCTCCAATATTTGTTTAGTTATACATGTGTATATAAATTTACGAATATTTGTATTTTCCCAAAGTTTATTTGTAATTTTTTTTTTGCTTACATACGTACATATGTATGTATACATACGTACGTACATATGTATGTATAACAATAATAATTACAACATCAATAACATTTATTCATTCAGGGAGCAACATATTGCTTTAAATTACTTATATATACAATGTATATTAAATAAATAATATTTGTATGTTTTTGTAATTTAATTGCTGTATTTGTTGTTCTTCTTCATCTTGAGTAGTTTGTTTTTTTTTCTTTCAATGACTTGTTGAAGAATTTTCATACGAAGTTTACATGCATTTCTGAATTGTAATTAATGATTTTACACAATCAAATTGATGGTAAGCAAATATGAACTTAAGTCCTTAGGCAAATAATTATATTTGGCAATAAGAGAATTGGTTTGTTAAGTAAATAAGGAAGATTTTATAAAAATTGTCTGAGATCATTTAAATTTTTACTAAAATAGTTCGTTGTTTTAATATGAAACTCTTTTAACAATTTATTTAGTATTCTTTGTATTTAAATAATCTTTTATTTTAGCTCTTAAAGATGTTATTATGTGGCTGTTATAATATTTAATCGTTATAAAGTAGTATTTCATTACCAGACACACACACACACACACACCATTTCAGCATAAGTAGTCATAAATTTGTAGAAATTGTGCCAAAATGTCTACACAAATCTTTTTAAATTCATTTACACATTCACTTTGAAAATTGTATTAAAATTATGAATTTTA
>NW_023995040.1:27500-167399 GCF_015586225.1 Lucilia sericata | reverse complement strand
AAATCATCAAAATCAAGAAAAGTATGAAGAAGAAAAAAAATGCAAATGTTTTTCTATACATTTTTTTTCTGCTAACAAGGAAAAAAGGACTATTCAAGCAAAAAACCCCGTAATATCTTTAAAACTCAAAAGACATAAAAAAGTTCCAAAACAAAAAAATAACAACCATTAGACCAGAACACAAAAAAAAAACAAACGCACCAAAATACAGCAAGTTAAACTTTGTTATTTCAACGAAATAAATAAGGAAAAAATAACAAAACAATTTTCCTTTCTTCTCTTTTTTCTATTCTCTCTTACTTATAAGTAAACAAAGTTAAAAAAGAATGAAATTTTTTTCTTAAAAAATGTCTGAGAGGGTCTAAAATTTTTTTCTTGATTTTTGTTTTGTTTGTGCAAAAAATGCGTTTTTGACTTTTTACTTTGTTGTTTTGGCCAAAGAAAAATGGCCGAATATAATAAAAACTTTTACTTCAAAAGTTTTCTGTTTAGCAACTACTATTACAGGCAAAAGAAAAACTTCCTTTAACTCTCTAGAAGACCAGCGTTTTAAAGTTAGATGCGAAAATTTTTACCAACACACACACACTTGTGCTTTTGTAAATTACAAAAATGAAGAAATTAAATTCCATTCAGCACTTTTAAATGAAAATTAATTGAAGTTTTGTTTGTTGTACAAATAGTGTTGTCTAAGTAAGTTGCAGTTAGTATTTTTACAACAACCATGATTTTTAAGACGTTACACCAAGTTTACAAAAATCGAGAAAAATCTGAAAATATTTTAACAAAAAAAAAATTGATCTGAAAATTTTCTAGAAAATTAAAATAAATCCAAAAACATTCCATAAATATAAAATTGATCCAAAAAATTTGTATAAAAATAAAATTGATCCTAAAATTTCCAGAAAAAGGAAATTGATCCGAAAATATTTATAAAAAAGTATATCCGAAATTTTGTACAAAACGAAAAATTAAGAAAAAATTATCTATGTATTTCTCCGAAATTTTGTCGAAAAAGAAAATTTATCCAAATATTTCTTCTTTCAAACTACAACTAACTATATCTATTAACTAACTACTACTAACTAACTAACTAACTAACTAACTAACTAACTAACTAACTAACTAACTAACTAACTAACTAACTAACTAACTAACTAACTACTAACTAACTAACTACTAACTAACTAACTAACTCCTAAACTAACTACCTAACTAACTACTAACTACTAACTAACTAACTAACTAACTAACTAACTAACTAACTAACTACTACTACTACTAACTAACTAACTACTAACTAACTAACTAACTAACTAACTACTAACTAACTAACTAACTACTACTAACTAACTACTAACTACTACTAACTAACTAACTAACTAACTAACTAACTAACTAACTAACTAACTACTAACTAACTAACTAACTACTACTACAACTAACTAACTAACTAACTAACTAACTAACTACTACTAACTACTAACTAACTAACTAACTAACTAACTAACTAACTAACTACTAACTAACTAACTACTAACTAACTAACTAACTAACTAACTAACTAACTAACTACTAACTACTAACTAACTAACTAACTAACACTAACTACTAACTAACTAACTAACTAACTAACTAACTAACTAACTAACTAACTAACTAACTACTAACTAACTACTAACTAACTAACTAAACTAACTAACTACTACTAACTAACTAACTAACTAACTAACTAACTAACTAACTAACTAACTAACTAACTAACTAACTAACTAACTAACTAACTACTAACTAACTAACTAACTACTAACTAACTAACTAACTAACTAACTAACAACTAACTAACTAACTAACTATCTATCTATCTATCTATCTATCTATCTATCTATCTATCTATCTATCTATCTATCTATCTATCTATCTATCTATTTATTTATCTATCTATCTATCTATTTATCTATTTATTGGTCCAAAAATTGTCTATAAAAGAAAATTTATCCGAAAATTTTATTAGATTTTTTTTATAAACAGAAAATTTTCTTGAAAAATTCCTTTATATAAAGAGAAAATTTCGCATCAGTGTAAACACTTCTATTGAAACAAAACTCCATTAAATATTTTTTTACATTTCTTTGAACTTCCCTTCGTGTGTCCTCGTTAGCTCTTTCTTCTAATTTTTCTCTAAAGAAATTGAATTTATAGTTTTTACTTGGTATTTCTTATACTTAATGTTCACGTCTTTATACTATTGTCAGACATTTCCATTTCAATTCGCATTTCTTTCATTTGCTCCCTTTTAGCTGCTCAGTTGTAATTTGAAATTTTTATTTGTAACAATTTAATGATTTTTATTACATCCGCTAATGGCACATTTAAGCCAACATTTTGGCGGTAAATAAATGTTCAAAGTTTTATTTCTTCTCTTAACATTTTGTGCTTCTTATTAAGGATGAAGAGCAAATACTGTTTAAAAAGAAAATCGCTTATAAAATGATTTTCAGTTTAGAAACAAAAAAAATTAATGTTTGAAAAGTAAAATAAAAAAACTGGAATTTAAATATATATAGAGAAAATTTAGCTAGAATGGAGCATTAAATCAGTAGGTGGAAAATTCATTTTTAATCTTCTTGTTAAAGAACGGATGTTCAATTAAAAACAAAGTAACTTCAAATTTATGCAAAATGAAAAGATAAAAAATTTAAAGAAAAAAACATTAAGAAAAATTCAAATAATTTTAGGTGCTGATTGATGAATGGCTTGCCAACCAGCCAGCCAGCCATCCATTCAGTCATTATTGATCATTAATTAAATTTGTAGCTTTTAGTTCACAGCTCAAAAATATATAAAAAATATTATTCTATGAATATTTTAGCATCTTATTTATGACCTTTTTTAACTTTTATGATTAAGAAGTTTTTTTTATACTTCTATAGCTATTTTCAATTCATTACTGAAAACGAAAGAAATAAGGAGAATAATAAAAAGGAGAAAAAAGGCAAAAGTAATTAATATTTATTTAAATTCTAATTACAAAATAACAAAAAGTAGGGAGAACCTTCTTTAGCATTAAATTATAATTATTGTTTTCATAGTATAAAAATAGCAATAAATTCAATCATTTGCGTTTTACAATGCTAATGAGCATAATGAAGGTTATTCTTCCATTTTTTTCGGATGTAGATAGACATGATTTGTGTTTTAAAAATTTTAATTAATATTCAAAGATGGCAATAATAAAATAAGTTTTTTCAGTTTAAAGGACAATTTCTTTATTAGAATTTCGATATAATATCTATATCGAATTTAAACAATTTATCATACATTTTCTATCAATAGAAAATTTAATAATTTAAATACATTTTCTTATAAAACCAACACAATTTATCCACTAACCTCATTTCTGCCACTAATCTAGACCACAAATTCTCTAATACTCTATATTTGCTATAAAATTTAATTTAAAGCCATTTTATCCACACAAATATCTAGAATAAAAAGTATATTAGAAAACAACGTACATACATACAATATAGAAAATTTTCTTATTTAATATTCACTTTCGTTCACCTCAATCATTTCACATTAAAAAAAACTGGTAACAAAAAAGAAGAAAATTCTTATAGCTAATAGCATAGAACAAGCGCATAAATTTATTTATTATATTTCTTCGTTCAAAAGTTTTCAAGAAAAATTAAGTCATTATAAAAAATTTGCACTTGGCAAATGTTTCCTTTCACACAACACCAGAGAACATACACACTTGTAAACCGTAACATGGTTGCAGCAGTCAGTCATTTCTTGATGTTTTTGTTTCTTTCAGTTTTAGTTTTTTTTCTACTTTGAAAAGTGGGTTAAACACCGATCAATGTGTTAAAATAAGTAATAAACGCAAAACATGTAATAACACATATTTATACTTCTTATTGTACGAGTAGTAAATATACTTATATACTTAAGCATACATACATATGTTCATATGTATGTATGCATGAATATGAATAGTGTATATTCTGTTATATATTGTTTCTACTTTAAACATATTTTTATAGAATGGCTAAAAGGTTGGAAAATAACAAAGAATATAAATAAGTTTAATAACGGAAAGTAGGGTATGTCGTAGACGACTTTCTATTAACCCTACTAATAAATAAATTTAATCTAAAAAATCGTCTATAAATAGAAAATTTATAAACAAATGTTCTATAAAACGAAAAATTTAAACGAATTCTTCTAAAAGCAACATTTATCTTAAAATTTTCTATATAAAATCCAAATTTTTAATACACTTTTCTCGAAAATGACAGGACTATAAAAGAGAATATATCTAAAAATAATCTATAAAGAGAATTTATCAAATATTCTCTATAAAAAGAGAATATATCTAAAAATAATCTGTAAAGAGAATTTATCAAAAATTCTCTATAAAAAGAGAATTTATCAAAAATTCTCTATAAAAAGAGAATTTATCAAAAATTCTGTATAAAAAGAGAATTTATCGAAAATTCTCTATAAAAAGAGAATTTATCGAAAATTCTCTATAAAAAGAGAATTTATCGAAAATTCTCTATAAATAGATAATTTATCGAAAATTCTCTATAAAAAGAGAATTTATCGAAAATTCTCTATAAAA
This sequence comes from Lucilia sericata, assembly GCF_015586225.1. NCBI lineage: Eukaryota > Metazoa > Arthropoda > Insecta > Diptera > Calliphoridae > Lucilia > Lucilia sericata. The sequence goes on along the minus strand of NW_023995040.1, from coordinate 162,769 downwards.
AGAGAATTTATCGAAAATTCTCTATAAAAGGAGAATTCATTGAAAATTCTCTATAAAAAGAGAATTTAACGAAAATAATCTGTAAAAAGAGAATTTATCGAAAATTCTCTACAAAAGAGAATGTATCGAAAATTCTCTATAAAAAGAGAATTTATCGAAAATTCTCTATAAAAAGAGTATATATAGAAAATTATCTATAAAAAGAGAATTTATCGAAAATTCTCTATTAAAAGAGAATTTACCGAAAATTCTCTATTAAAAGAGAATTTATCGAAAATTCTCTATTAAAAGAGAATTTATCGAAAATTCTCTATTAAGAGAGAATTTATCGAAAATTCTCTATAAAAACGGAATTTATCGAAAATTCTCTATAAAAACGGAATTTATCGAAAATTCTCTATAAAAACAGAATTTATCGAAAATTCTCTATAAAAACAGAATTTATCGAAAATTCTCTATAAAAACAGAATTTATCGAAAATTCTCTATAAAAAGAGAATTTATCGCAAATTATCTACAAAAATAGAACTTTCGAAAATTCTCTATAAAAGAGAATTTATCGAAAATTCTCTATAAAAAGAGAATTTATCGAAAATTCTCTATAAAAAGAGTATTTATCGAAAATTCTCTATAAAAAGAGGATTTATCGAAAATTCTCTATGAAAAGAGAATTTATAGAAAATTCTCTATAAAAAGAGAATATATCGAAAATTCTCTATAAAAAGAGAATTTATCGAAAATCCTCTATAGAAAGAGAATTTATCGAAAATTCTCTATAAAAATAGAATTTATCGTAAATTCTCTATACAAATAGAATTTATCGAAAATTCGCTCTAAAAAGAGAATTTATCAAAAATTTTCTGTAAGAAGAGAATTTATTGAAAATTCACTATAAAAAGAGAATTTACGGAAAATTATCTATAAAAAGAGAATTTATCGAAAATTATCATTAAAAAGAGAATTTACGGAAAATTATCTATAAAAAGGGAATTTATCGAAAGTTCTCTATGTAAAGAGAAGTTAGAGAAATTTCTGTATAAAACGAGAATGTATAGAAAATTCTCTATAAAAGGATAATTTATCGCAAACTCGCTATAAAAAGAGAATTTATCAAAAGTTCTCTTTATAAAGAGAAGTTATAGAAAATTCTCTATATAAAGAGAAGTTATAGAAAACTGTCTATATAAAGAGAAGTTATAGAAAACTCTAAATATAAAGAGAAGTTATAGAAAATTCTCTATAAAAAGAGAATTTATCGAAAATTCTCTATAAAAAGAGAATTTATCAAAAACTCTCTATAAAAAGAGAATTTATCGAAAATTCTCTATAAAAAGAGAATTTAACGAAAATTCTCTGTAAAAAGAGAACTTATCGAAAATTCTCTATGAAAAGAGAATTTATTGAAAATTCAACATAAAAAGAGAATTTACGGAAAATTATCTATAAAAAGAGAATTTATCGAAAATTATCATTAAAAAGAGAATTTACGGAAAATTATCTATAAAAAGGGAATTTATCGAAAGTTCTCTATGTAAAGAGAAGTTAGAGAAATTTCTTTATAAAACGAGAATGTATAGAAAATTCTCTATAAAAGGAGAATTTATCGCAAACTCGCTATAAAAAGAGAATTTATCAAAAGTTCTCTTTATAAAGAGAAGTTATAGAAAATTCTCTATATAAAGAGAAGTTATAGAAAACTGTCTATATAAAGAGAAGTTATAGAAAACTCTAAATATAAAGAGAAGTTATAGAAAATTCTCTATAAAAAGAGAATTTATCGAAAATTCTCTATAAAAGAGAATTTATCAAAAACTCTCTATAAAAAGAGAATTTATCGAAAATTCTCTATAAAAAGAGAATTTAACGAAAATTCTCTGTAAAAAGAGAACTTATCGAAAATTCTCTATGAAAAGAGAATTTATTGAAAATTCAACATAAAAAGAGAATTTACGGAAAATTATCTATAAAAAGAGAATTTATCGAAAATTATCATTAAAAAGAGAATTTACGGAAAATTATCTATAAAAAGGGAATTTATCGAAAGTTCTCTATGTAAAGAGAAGTTAGAGAAATTTCTTTATAAAACGAGAATGTATAGAAAATTCTCTATAAAAGGAGAATTTATCGCAAACTCGCTATAAAAAGAGAATTTATCAAAAGTTCTCTTTATAAAGAGAAGTTATAGAAAATTCTCTATATAAAGAGAAGTTATAGAAAACTCTAAATATAAAGAGAAGTTATAGAAAATTCTCTATAAAAAGAGAATTTATCGAAAATTCTCTATAAAAAGAGAATTTATCAAAAACTCTCTATAAAAAGAGAATTTATCGAAAATTCTCTATAAAAAGAGAATTTAACGAAAATTCTCTGTAAAAAGAGAACTTATCGAAAATTCTCTATGAAAAGAGAATTTATCGAAAATATCGATCAATATATTTTTTTAAATTATTGAAAATCGATCTTTTATTTACGAAAAAAAAATCATTCAGTCTGATTCGCTAACTGTAGCGAATCTTAAAAGTTTATCAAAAGAACTATTCAATATGAATACTTACATATGAATATAAAATTTCAGTTTTTATTATTTAGCTTAAAGAAAAAATGCAAATTTATCATGAATTGAATAAAAAAAGGAGGAGTTTTCTTTCATTCAAACTTATTTTTACTTTTCTCTTTAATTTTCTCTTCCTTATTTTCATAACACACATTCAAGGAACTTTACAAAAATAAAAGGTAATTTACTAATTTCCTCTGCATAAGAAATGTAAAAAAAAAACGGAAAAAAGAAAACTGTAAAAAAACTTAAGAGTCACTAAAATAATATCAGTGACTAAATAAAAATTGGCGACTACATACTTTAGAAGTGGCAGTAGTAAAGTAAAGTTATTGGCCAACTAAAAAAAATAAGAAAAGAAAATAGAAAAATTAAGTGCACATGCATGCATTAAATTAAACAATGAGTCATTATTGCAAATAAATTTCCAAATAGGTGGGTATATCACAACATGTGTATTGGTATACAAATTGTTAGTACTTTTTGTTTATTTCATAGTACTATTCATAACGTTATGTTTTTTTTTAAGTCCTTTGGCCGACATTTGTTTTATTTTTTTGTTATTGTTGGCGTTGGTGTTATGTACATTTTTTGTTGTTTTTAGATATTTACACTGAAATAAGCAGACTAATAAATCATGGTGTAAATTACTTCATAAAAACCATTCAGGTTTTTTAACCTCCAAGTTTATTCATACGTTTATTCGTTAAGTTTTTTTTTATTTTATTTACTAGTAATTCTAATACGATAAAAAATGTTTACACTAAAAGAAATTATTTGCATAAATGATTGAAAAACTCAAAAAAAAATTCTTTTTATGAAAATTTTCGATAAATTTTCCTTTTTATAGAACTATTTGGGGTAAAAATTTGCGATAAATTTTCTTTTTATAGAATATTTTAGATAAATTTTACATTTTATAAAAATTTTTGGAAAAATTTAATTTTTTCCATAATTTGTTTATAAAAAATTTTTGCATAAATTTTCCTTTTTATAAAAAATTTTCTCTTTATCGAAAATTTTTTTATAAATTTTCTTTTCACAGAAAATTTTCGATAAATTTTATTTTTATAGGAAATTGTCAATAAATTTTCTTTTTATAGACAATTTTCAATAAATTTTCTTTTCATAAAAATTTTTAATAAATTTTTTTTATAGAAAATTGTCAATAATTTTCTTTTTATAGAAAATTTTCGATAAATTTTCCTTTTAATAGAAAATTGTCAATAAATTTTCCTCTTGGTAAAAAATTGTCAATAAATTTTCTTTTTATAGAAAACTGTCAATAAATTTTCTTTTTATATAAATTTTCATTAAATTTTCTTTATAGAAAACTGTCAATAAATTTTCTTTTTATATACATTTTCAATAAATTTTCTTTTTATATAAATTTTCAATAAATTTTCTTTTTATAGAAAATTGTCAATAAATTTTCTCTTTACAGAAAATTTTCGATAAACTTTCATTTTATAGCAAATTTTCGAAAAATTTTTCTTTTAATAGAAAATTGTCAATAAATTTTATTTTTGTAGGAAATTGTCAATAAAATTTCTTTTTATAGGAAATTGTCAATAAATTTTCTTTTTATAGAAAATTTTCGATAAATTTTCTTCTTATAGAAAATTTTCGATAAATTTTCTTCTTATAGAAAATTTTCGATAAATTTTCTTCTTATAGAAAATTTTCGATAAATTTTCTTCTTATAGAAAATTTTCGATAAATTTTCTTCTTATAGAAAATTTTCGATAAATTTTCTTCTTATAGAAAATTTTCGATAAATTTTCTTCTTATAGAAAATTTTCGATAAATTTTCTTCTTATAGAAAATTTTCGATAAATTTTCTTCTTATAGAAAATTTTCGATAAATTTTCTTCTTATAGAAAATTTTCGATAAATTTTCTTCTTATAGAAAATTTTCGATAAATTTTCTTCTTATAGAAAATTTTCGATAAATTTTCTTCTTATAGAAAATTTTCGATAAATTTTCTTCTTATAGAAAATTTTCGATAAATTTTCTTCTTATAGAAAATTTTCGATAAATTTTCTTCTTATAGAAAATTTTCGATAAATTTTCTTCTTATAGAAAATTTTCGATAAATTTCTTCTTATAGAAAATTTTCGATAAATTTTCTTCTTATAGAAAATTTTCGATAAATTTTCTTTTTATAGAAAATTTTCGATAAATTTTCTTCTTATAGAAAATTTTCGATAAATTTTCTTCTTATAGAAAATTTTCGATAAATTTTCTTCTTATAGAAAATTTTCGATAAATTTTCTTCTTATAGAAAAAATTTTCGATAAATTTTCTTCTTATAGAAAATTTTCGATAAATTTTCTTCTTATAGAAAATTTTCGATAAATTTTCTTCTTATAGAACATTTTCGATAAATTTTCTTCTTATAGAACATTTTCGATAAATTTTCTTCTTATAGAACATTTTCGATAAATTTTCTTCTTTATAGAAAATTTTCGATAAATTTTCTTCTTATAGAAAATTTTCGATAAATTTTCTTCTTATAGAAAATTTTCGATAAATTTTCTTCTTATAGAAAATTTTCGATAAATTTTCTTCTTATAGAAAATTTTCGATAAATTTTCTTCTTATAGAAAATTTTCGATAAATTTTCTTCTTATAGAAAATTTTCGATAAATTTTCTTCTTATAGAAAATTTTCGACAAATTTTCTTCTTATAGAAAATTTTCGACAAATTTTCTTCTTATAGAAAATTTTCGACAAATTTTCTTCTTATAGAAAATTTTCGACAAATTTTCTTCTTATAGAAAATTTTCGACAAATTTTCTTCTTATAGAAAATTTTCGACAAATTTTCTTCTTATAGAAAATTTTCGATAAATTTTCTTCTTATAGAAAATTTTCGATAAATTTTCTTCTTATAGAAAATTTTCGATAAATTTTCTTCTTATAGAAAATTTTCGATAAATTTTCTTCTTATAGAAAATTTTCGATAAATTTTCTTCTTATAGAAAATTTTCGATAAATTTTCTTCTTATAGAAAATTTTCCATAAATTTTCTTCTTATAGAAAATTTTCCATAAATTTTCTTCTTATAGAAAATTTTCCATAAATTTTCTTCTTATAGAAAATTTTCCATAAATTTTCTTCTTATAGAAAATTTTCCATAAATTTTCTTCTTATAGAAAATTTTCGATAAATATTCTTCTGATAGAAATTTTTCGATAATTTTTCTTCTGATAGAAAATTTTCGATAAATTTTCTTTTGATAGAAAATTTTCGATAAATTTTCGATAAAATTTTTTCTGATAGAAATTTTTCGATAAATTTTTGATAAATTTTCGATAAATTTTCTTCTGATAGAAAATTTTCGATAAATTTTCGGTGGGGTTTTCCCGCTCGGGGAGTTTACCCGTTTTTCCTACCGAGCGGGTACCCAGGTGGCGGATAGGGGATGTTGATGGACCATCTGTCCTCCCACAGCTTTAGTTTCACTCAAGCTGAGGGAGGACAGATTGTCCACCACTTGGGAATAATATACTCCTCGCGGACCACAAAACTGGAAAACCAGTACCGGCGGTAAGTGTTGATCCACTCGCGAGTCACGTGTCGTCGTCATTCTGCAATCGTGAACAAAATACTACTACGGAAGTGGGTACCTTGGCCTCCGTGGCGGACAATGCGTCAAGTGTACGGCATGCCATTGCCAAAAATATAGGGGTGAAAGAGAAGGATGTACTCGGAGAGAGCTCTAAGCTACCTCAGCATTTAAACATAGGTGAGGGTTCCGACTCTGAATGCTCAGATGATAATAACACCACCATATAATAACAAATCCCAAGAAGGATGAAGTAAAGCAAATGGTGAAAGAGGTAAGTGATAGCATAGCTAAACTACCTATTACTAAGAAAAGACTATCTGGAGCACAGAGGAGGAAATTGAAAAAGATGCTTCAGGATATCATCCCACGTCACTCCTAAGGAATAGTCGGACTCTTTCACAAGATCTGAGGCAAAGAGGATCAGGTCTCCCGAAGAGTTGACAACTGAGAATAAACCTAAGAAGAAAAAGAGCTTCCCGTCTTCTAAGGCTGATGTCAGAGTGGGCGCTGCAAGCGATGCGAAGTTTTGCGTTACAAACTTTTGCTTATGTTTTCAAGCATCAAGCTTCGCTTTCACTCTGACATGACACATAGGAAAACACAAGGAAAGATTTCTAGGGCAAAGCTTCGCATTGCTTGTAGCGCCCACTCTGACATCAGCCTAATACGCAGTCGAAGTCAAGCCACACTTCACTCAAAGGAACCTCAAGTCAGAATCCTGCGAGTAAGGTTGACAACGCCAAGCCAGACATTTCGAAGGCGAACACGTCGGCGATCTCAAAAGAAGCCCCGAAAAACGAGGAAGGAGATGCTAGACGGTGGAAAAGAAAAAGAGCCGCCATCTACGCCAAAGTTGCCAGAAGAAGACACCGGGACGATCTCTGCTATGCAGTTTATGATGCCGGTAATCAGACAGGCAATCACTTCAAAGGGCAAACAACCAATAGAGAGCGTGAGTTGTGAGGTCAGCATGGACGTGATGTTGATGAGGTTGGCATCTCACCAATGAGTTAGCACCCTAAAGAACTTAGTGGAAAGAATCTCTCCTCCCTGGGACGGCGCTTAGCTGGGACTGGTAAAGAAGAGTGAACTTCTGGTGCTCTTAAAGTCCAGTGTCTACATAAAAGGATGGGGCAGTAAACTGGCTAATGAACGTATACTGGAAATTCTTGGAGGTCAAAATGCTGAGCTGGCCGTGGAAAAAAAGGTATGTCTTTTACAGGAAAGAAGAAGAAACTGAGGGAACTCTATTTGTAATAGGTATCGACAAGAATTCCATGGTTAGTCTTGCCAAGAGATAAAGGCCTCTAAAGATGTCATATTCAAAATTGGGAAGGTGCCGACCGGAAGGGCTGTTAAAACAAGCCCCGAAAAGGACACTAAAAAAACTAAGAACACAGCATCAGTAGCCACTACTGATAAGGTTGAGGAGTCAAATCCTAAAATCGAGGAAGTTACCACTAACTCTTTTTATAGAAAATTTTCGATAAATTTTCTTTTTGTGAAAAATTTTTGAAAATGTTAATTTGTGGGAAATTTTGAAGAATTTGAAATAATTTCTTTAATTTATAGAAAATTTTCAATAAATTGTCTCTTTCAGTGTAAAATGTTTACAGGTAATTTCTAATCATACACATAATCATGACATGCAAAACGACTTGAACGAGTATATGTGCATTTATGCAGTTGAAATAAAAAAAAAATAAATTATTGAAGCAAAAAAAAGGAAAAATGCAGTAAAAAATGAATATTAGCATAAAAATACTTTTAAATGCATGCAATCGTAACGAAAAACATTAAACTAAATAGTTGAAATTTTCACCTAAACAATAAAAGATATTCGACATTAGTATTAATTTCTTTAAAACATAAAATTAAAAAACATGCTATTGATGCACAGTGGGAAAAGAATAAACAATTAATTAGGAATAAGAATAAAAAAAAAAAAAAAACAGAAACCTAATTAAATACCTCAATTATAGGCAACACTATATATATAAATTACATTTACTAATTGTGACAATGTTGTTTTTTTTTTTCGAATTCACCTGAAATTATTAGTTGACATATTGCAATTAATTAAAATATTTAATTTATAACCCAAAACAACCATAAATTTCCTTTATAAACATCATTTAAATTTATTTGATTTCCATTACTTTAAAAAACATGAAATAATTTTTCATTTTGACTTCTATTTATTTAGTTTCCAAATATAAGAAAAGAGTTTTGGGAATTGAAACTTTGTGTAAATCTCTTTCGTTGATTTTATTATTCAATCTTAAAATGTTTTTGAATTGTATTTCATTTGTATACATTATAAATAATTAAAAGAGATTTAGAAGAGACATTTAACAAAATTCTTGTAAAACAACAAATTTTAAATGAAACCAACAACAACAGCAACAACTACAAAATACAAAAGCTATAAAAACATATATTAACAAAAAGAAAAAAAATCTATGAAACAAAAGAAAAATCAAATTAAGAAAAATACTTGATTTTGCGTATAATTCTTGAGCAAGTTTTTCAAACGAAAAGGGGTAGATTGTTAAACAAATCAAACGATAAAACTGTAAAAAAGGAGAAACTAAAGGATAACAACAGCAACTGACAAGTGGGTAAGGAAGAGCTGACAGAAGGTTATTGTTGAAACCTCAAACCATTTGAAACACACTCCAACAACAACAGCAAAAACGACAAAATAAAAACTTTTGATTTGACTTGTTGTAAAATAAAACTAAAAGAAACTTTAACTCTCAATTATAATTTCTTTGGTAGTTCTATAAATTTTATTAAAATATATAATAAGAAAAAAAAACTAGAAACGAAAAGAAAACAGAAAAGGTCAAAACCTAAGGGTTAAGTATGAGTAGTTCAAAAAATTAAGAGAATTAAGTCATTTTCCATAAAAAAAAGATTTTGAAATTTTTCCGTTTAAAATATATTTTCGAAAATTTTCTATGAAAAGAGAAAAAAATTGTCTTTAAAAAGAAAATTTATTTGAAAATTTTCTATAAAAATAAATTTATCAGAAAATTTTCTATAAAAAGAAAATTTTTCCGAAAATTTATCCGAATATTTTAAATTTTCTATAAAATGAAAATTTATCGTAAAATTTTCACTTCAAAGAAAATCAATCCGAAAATATTCCATAAAAAGATAATTTTCCATAAACATTTAAAAAAAAAAATTTCTTTAAAAAGAAAATTTATGCGAAAAATGTTTATGAAAAGAAAATGTATCCGAAAATTTTCTTTAAAAAGACAATTTATCTGAAAATTTTCTATAAAAAGAAATTTTATCCGAAAATTGTTTATAAAAAGAAAACTTATCCGAATATATTCCATAAAAATAAAATTTATCCGAAAATTCTCTATAAAAAGAAAATTCCATAAAAAGATAATTTTCTATAAACATTTTTAAGAAAATTTTTTCTAAAAAGAAAATTTATCCCAAAATTTTTTTATAAAAAGAAATTTTTCCAAAATTTTCTATAAAATTAAAATTTATCCGAATATATTCCATAAAAAGAAAATTTATCCGTATCCATAAAAAGATAATTTTTTATAAACATTTTTAAGAAAATTTTTTCTAAAAAGAAAATTTATCCCAAAATTATTTTATAAAAAGAAATTTTTCCAAAATTTTCTATAAAATTAAAATTTATCCGAATATATTCCATAGAAAGAAAATTTATCCGAAAAATTTCTATGAAAAGAAAATTTATCCGAAAATTTTCTCTAAAAAGAAATTTTATCCGAAAAAATTCTCTAAAAAGAAATTTTATCCGAAAAATTTCTCTAAAAAGAAAATCTATCAGAATATTTTCTATATGAAAAAAATTATTAGAATATTTCCTACAAAAAGAAAATTTTCTCTAAAAAGAAAATTTATCCGAAAATTTTCTCTAAATTAAAAATTAATCCCAAAAAATTTCTCTAAAAAGAAAATCTATCCGAAAATTTTCTATAAAATAAAATTTTATCCGAAAAATTTCTCTAAAAAGAAAATTTATCCGAAAATTTTCTCTAAATAGAAAATTAATCTGAAAATTTTCTCTAAAAAGAAAATTTATTCGAAAATTTTATCTAAAAAGAAAATTAATATGAAAATTTTCTCTAAAAAGAAATTTTGTCCGAAAATGTTCTCTAAAAAGAAAATTAATCCGAAAATTTTCTCTAAATAGAAAATTTATCCGAAAATTTTCACTAAAAAGAAAATTTATCTGAAAATTTTCCCCAAAAAGAAAATTTATCTAACTTATAGAAATATTTTCTATAAAAAGAAAATTTATTGGAAAATTTTCTCTAAATTGAAAATGAATACGAAAATTTACTCAAAAAGAAAATTTATCCGAAAATTTTATCTAAAAAGAAAATTAATATGAAAATTTTCTCTAAAAAGAAATTTTGTCCGAAAATGTTCTCTAAAAAGAAAATTAATCCGAAAATTTTCTCTAAATAGAAAATTTATCCGAAAATTTTCACTAAAAAGAAAATTTATCTGAAAATTTTCCCCAAAAAGAAAATTTATCTAAAAATTGTCTGTAATAAGAAAATTTAACCGAAAATTTTTCTAAAAGAAAATTAATCAAAAAATTTTCTCTAAAGAAGGAAATTTATCCGAAAAATTTTTTTAAAATGGACAAATTATCGAAAAATTCTTTGAAAACATAATTCTTTGTAAATTCCCTATTAAAACAAAATTTATCACAAATGACTTCATACTTTTCCACCCTGGCAATAACCATAAACTAACAATCTTACAAATTTGTATTAAATTCTAAATAGAAAACAACTGAAAACAAAACAAGTAAAAAAATTATGAAAAATTTGTTTATAAACTTTTTTTCTATAGTGATTTCTTGAGAAAACCAAAAAAAAAATGAACAAACAAAACTTTTTGTTTTTGTTTCAATTTTATTTTCAACACAACAACAGTAAAAATTAAACCCACACAAGCAACTATGAAATGTAAATATGTGTATGTATATAGGTACGTGTGTATACACAAAAAGTTGTAAGGAAGACAAACTGACGTTGATTGGAAAATTTATGCATACCCTCAAAGGGATACTATTTTACGGCTCCTACCTTTAGCTAATAAACTAAAACAGGATTCAGGAGAAAAAAAAAACAACAAAAAACAAGTAGAGAAAAAGATCTAGGAATTGCAAAAGTAAAAGTCTGTAAGTGATGAGAAAAATTTTGTTGCTTTAATGAAAGTGTATGATGCATAGTAGTAGCAGTTGGAGTATAAAGTGAAGAAACTATAACTTTAGTTAGAAATCAATATGTTTTTTTTTTTTTTGCCTCACCTTCAAGCAACAATTTATTGAAACCCTTTTCAAACAACTAAATTGTTAAAAGAAAACAAATTTTTGATTTCTTTCGAAGATTTTTTCTTTTTCGAAAAGAGGAAATAATCAAAACCATGAACAACATGTTCAGTGTGCTTAAATTAAAAAGAAAATATAATTGGAATTTTGTCCTAAAGTTATAAAATTATAGTTTTTCTTTAAAAGAAAATTGCTGCAAAGTAATAGAAAAAATAATTTAAATTTAGTTGGAAATTTCTCTTTAATTTTCTTTTTATAGAAAATTTTCGTTAAATTTTATTTTTATAGAAAACTTTTGATAAATTTTCGTTAAATTTTTCTTTTTATAGAAAATTTTCGTTTAAATCCTATGTTTATAGAAATTTTATAAATTTGACAAATATCGTGTCAAAGAAAATTATTTACTATTTTCCAAGTAATTGTTAACGAAAAATTGCTTTTCTACTACTTATTTTAAATATCCTTTTCTAAAGCATTTTATTTGAAGGTTAAACTTAATTGTTATTCTTTTGTTGTATAAAATTCCTAGCACAAAGCTCTCTAAAAGAACAAAAAAGGGGAGAAACTACAAAACGGCAAATTAAACTTAATTCACAATCAACTTGTTTTCGTAATTTTGAAATATTCAGACTTTTGTTTTTATTTTTGTTCCTTCTTGCAACATCTTCTCTTTGTTTTCTAAAAATTACAAAACAACAACAAAAAAACTTTTGTTTGTCTTAAACGTTGGCCCAGCAATTGTAGTATGTACCAGTAAACGAAGCCATTAGTTGTCTAACAATGGAGCAGAAGAAAGTGTTACTAATAAATCCATACAAAAGATGAAAAAACAAAGACAACTAAACACAAAAAAAATACTAAAATCCTTTCTAACAGTTAACACTAGGTTAGTTGGTTGCTGGGTCATTGAATTTAAGCGCACATTATGGCCATTTGATGAGACTAAAACGAAGGCCTTGGAACAGAAAAAATGAACTAGAATGAAATTGAGTATGAGCACTTCCTTTTTTACATCAATTGGGCACAATAATTTATTGCAAAGTGTTTTCTTGATTTTCCTTTTAAACTTTTTTTCCAAGTTTTAGCATCATGTACAGAGAGAGAGCAAGAGAAAAGGATAATAAATAATTTAGTTTTTGTTTTACACATTTTGTAGGATTCATTATCACACAAATCAAGGCTTCATAAAGTTTTAATACCCTTTTTTAATGTAAATTTTAAAGCAAACTGTAATATATTTGTTTTAGTTTAAAGTGCCCAGCGGAGGCAAGCTAACGTCATTTAATTTCTAAAGTTGGCTTTACCCTTTCACACATGTATCAAGATCTTATTGAATTGTATATTCTTAATAAGTCTAGAATCTTCCAGAGATTTTTATATTTCCAACTTATGTTATCATGTTATACTGGAAACTATATTCATTTAGGAGAAATCGGAAGAGAAAATGTTTTGTTTTTTATTAAATATTTTTTATGGTTTTGTTTGCAGTTGTCATTGTGGTTTCGGGTTTGTTAATTGGTTGTAGAAAAATGTAATCATATTTTATTCATCATTAACATTTTGTCAGCAACATAAGTTAAGACAGAGCAAAAAACAATGTCAACAATGTCATAATGAACAACAACAACTTCAACATCACAAACATATTATTTGAACAGAAAATGTACTTAGTTTTAGTTTATTTGTAAAAAGTAAAACAGCTTAACATCCAAAATGAATGAATGTAATTTTAAATATTAGGTTATGTAGAAAAGAGTAGCCTCCGATAAAAACGTATTTTAGGCTGATGAACTACTTCAGCAGGGATAAAGGAGCTGAAAGAGGATATAGGAAAAGGCTAACTAACTAACTAACTAACTAACTAACTAACTAACTAACTAACTAACTAACTAACTACTAACTAACTAACTAACTAACTAACTAACTAACTAACTAACTAACTACTAACTAACTAACTAACTAACTAACTAACTAACTAACTAACTAACTAACTAACTAACTAACTAACTAACTAACTAACTAACTAACTAACTAACTAACTAACTAACTAACTAACTAACTAACTACTAACTAACTAACTAACTAACTAACTAACTAACTAACTAACTAACTAACTAACTAACTAACTAACTAACTAACTAACTAACTAACTAACTAACTAACTAACTAACTAACTAACTAACTAACTAACTAACTAACTAACTAACTAACTAACTAACTAACTAACTAACTAACTAACTAACTAACTAACTAACTAACTAACTAACTAACTAACTAACTAACTAACTAACTAACTAACTAACTAACTAACTAACTAACTAACTAACTAACTAACTAACTAACTACTAACTAACTAACTACTAACTAACTAACTAACTAACTAACTAACTAACTAACTAACTAACTAACTAACTAACTAACTAACTAACTAACTAACTACTAACTAACTAACTAACTAACTAACTAACTAACTAACTAACTAACTAACTAACTAACTAACTAACTAACTAACTAACTAACTAACTAACTAACTAACTAACTAACTAACTAACTAACTAACTAACTAACTAACTAACTAACTAACTAACTAACTAACTAACTAACTAACTAACTAACTAACTATCTATCTAACTAACTAACTAACTAACTAACTAACTAACTAACTAACTAACTAACTAACTAACTAACTATCTAACTAACTACTAACTAACTACTAACTAACTAACTAACTAACTAACTAACTAACTAACTAACTAACTAACTAACTAACTAACTAACTAACTAACTAGCTATTTATCTATCTATCTATCTATCTATCTATCTATCTATCTATCTATCTATCTATCTATCTATCTATCTATCTATCTATCTATCTATCTATCTATCTATCTATCTATCTATCTATCTATCTATCTATCTATCTATCTATCTATCTATCTATCTATCTATCTATCTATCTATCTATCTATCTATCTATCTATCTATCTATCTATCTATCTATCTATCTATCTATCTATCTATCTATCTATCTATCTATCTATCTATCTATCTATCTATCTATCTATCTATCTATCTATCTATCTATCTATCTATCTATCTATCTATCTATCTATCTATCTATCTATCTATCTATCTATCTATCTATCTATCTATCTATCTATCTATCTATCTATCTATCTATCTATCTATCTATCTATCTATCTATCTATCTATCTATCTATCTATCTATCTATCTATCTATCTATCTATCTATCTATCTATCTATCTATCTATCTATCTATCTATCTATCTATTAGAGCCCTGCATGACTGACTCTATTTGTCACCCACAATGAGTAATCCACTGCATTGCACTCAACTCATTTTTTATTTTGAATATTATTTACAAAGAGTGTGTACATTTGATTTTAATAATTCAAATTTTTGTTTTACTCAATCATTGCGAGTATTTTTGTGTAAGTGTACGTCTACATTCAAATCGAGTAAGTTAACAAATTACGTATATTAAAAGAATACAAAATAAATATTTTGAATCGAGTGAATCGAGTTTTAAATGCCAAAAGAAAAATAATTTAAAAAGAAATATAATAAAAAAACATGATATCGCAAATTAATTTAAAAATGGAAAACAATGAGGTATATCTAATTAATAAATACTAAACCGTATGATAAATGTTTAATTTATATTATATTTTATTGTAAATTGGAACAGAATTCTAGCGGCGCCGTTGATAGCCCAGCATCCGTTTCCAGTGTAACTAGCTTGTTGAGCCATGAGATAATAAAAACGAAAATAATTAACCAAGAATATAAATTAAGTAATAAAACTGGACGTAGTAACGTATGGAAAACATTTGGAATGATTATAAACGACTCAGGTGAAGAATTGTTAAATGTAGTCGCGTGTCGATTTTGCTTTAGCTTTAGCTTAGGCACTACTTGGAAACTGTCGTTTTTTCTAATTTGTCCATCTGGCATCGAGTTGCACTATTCCTGTTCCCCCCTGCAAACAAATTGCTAAGTTTTTCTGAAGAAGATCGAAATCTTATAAAATTAAAATGTATCGAGTTGATACAAAGCCTAGTACAGAATTGTGAGCCTATAACAGAATCACAACTGTCAGTAGCCTCAATCTCATCGAAAAATTTAGAGCTGTTTTCAGATTTTATTCGATCATCTGATTTTCAAACCAACGAGGATTTAGTGGCCTCAGAGTTGAGACGATACGAAAACACAGAAGTGTCCTTTTTGATGATTTCGACACACTTAAGTGGTGGGATTCGCATAAGAACGAGTTCCCCTTTTTACACAAATTGAGCTGCCGAATCTTAGCAATACCAGCAAGTAGCGCACCTTCATAACGGGTTTTCTCTTGTGCCCGCAACGTAATTTCTGAAAAAAGATGCTCCATTGCCTCAAATGATATTGCGGTAAATCAAATTATTTTCTTACACATGAATCAGAAAAAATACGCAGTTGCACAAGAAGAAGGTGCTCTCAGTGTTAATATATAATTATAAAAATCCTTATATTTCATATTTTTTTACTTTACAGTAGTTTTGTTTACATCTCTAAATAATATTCAAATATAATTATTACATGAGTTACATTAATAAAATATACATATATACATAACAATAATGCATTTTATTTGTAATCTCGATATAAAAATTCATAAGAACGGTAATTCGTTCAAAGAATTGCATTCTAATTAAAACACATAATAAATCCTTCTATGATTCGATTCACTCGCTGTTTTGCACTCGATTTGAAACACAAAAACACTCTCAATACTCATATCATACAATACTCTTTACATTCATGTATTTTACTTTATTTGAATTTCTTGTCATATACATTTTTGTTTTGAATAAATTATTATATTCATTCAAAAAACAATGAGTGAGTCAAAAACAGTACTTACAAAAAATTAAATGTTTTAAAATATTATTTAAGTCACTCATGCAGGGCTCTACTATCTATCTATCTATCTATCTATCTATCTATCTATCTATCTATCTATCTATCTATCTATCTATATATCTATCTATCTATCTATCTATCTATCTACTATCTATCTATCTATATCTATCTATCTATCTATCTATCTATCTATCTATCTATCTATCTATCTATCTATCTATCTATCTATCTATCTATCTATCTATCTATCCTATCTATCTATCTATCTATCTATCTATCTATCTATCTATCTATCTATCTATCTATCTATCTATCTATCTATCTATCTATCTATCTATCTATCTATCTATCTATCTATCTATCTATCTATCTATCTATCTATCTATCTATCTATCTATCTATCTATCTATTTATCTATCTATCTATCTATCTATCTATCTATCTATCTATCTATCTATCTATCTATCTATCTATCTATCTATCTATCTATCTATCTATCTATCTATCTATCTATTTATCTATCTATCTATCTATCTATATATCTATCTATCTATCTATCTATCTATCTTTCTGTAATTCCTTCAACGTAAAGTGTAGATATATTTAAACAGGTGCTTAAATCCTCCTGAAATTTCTTTAAGAAAACACCCATAGGCCTTTTAGCCGTCTAAACGAAATAATATAAAAAAATTATAACAATATTCAAAAAAAAACCTTGCCATTACAGTCATCTTCATCATCTTTAGCTGCTACATTTTAAACATTTTTTATTGTTGTTTTCTTTTTGCAATACTCTTTTTTTTGGGGTGGAGGGATATACAACAAAAAAAGTATTAAAACTATGTAAAAGTTTAATCAACTCTTGTACTTGTTCATATCATCAACAACAATAAACACAAAACAACAACAACAACAAAAACTAACAAACTTGTACAACTAAACATCATCATCTTCATCATCAGTTACAACTTACAATTTAGCAACGAACAAAACTAGCAGCAGCAGAGGCAAACAACAACATCTCTAGCAACAAACCATTCGTGTTAAATATTATAGCTGCAGCTATTCTTGTTGGCTTCAGAAAAAAGGTAGGTAGTGTTGAGGAATAGCATCTATGATGATGTTAGTGGTACGTGAATTGGCCCGTTGTGGTGTATGACCCTCAATCAAGAATCACAGTTTTTGTTATTGGGTGTAAATTTGAAATAGAAAAGAAAATACAAAAAAAACAAAGTACAAGATTTTTGTTGCGTTCTTGGATTTTTTAATTAAACTAAAAACAATTTGGTTGGTTTGCTACTATGAATATACAAACAAACAAATAACAATACTAACAACAATATTGCAAAAACTTTAATAAGAATACAAAAAAAGTAAATAAAAGTATTACACACTTGAATGGGGTCGAAGTTAATACACACTTCAATGGATTTATGTAGCTAAAGTTTAGTAAAAGAAATAGGAAAAAGTTGTTAGAGGAGGGAGGAAGATATATTGATTTGACAGTGATTTGAAAAGTTTTCCCTAATACTAATACAAATTTAAAGACTTTTGTAAATAAAAATTCTATAAATATATCTTAAGTAATAGAGAAAATTTCCTACAACCTGCCTTTAATATATATTTACAACTTGATATTATATCTCCTTATTCTTTTTGCACTTCTTTGGAAGTACTTTTTAGCCGAGATTGAAATATGTTTAAGCTTTATGACTAAATTTTTTGTAGATCGATTTCCTTTCATAGTATTTCATTCTTTTAGCTTTTGTTAAACAATTTAAAACATGCTTAGCAAACAAAAGCATACAAACTTTAACTTTAAGTTTTCAATTAAAATTTTTTTTTTCAAAGAAAAAGAACAACAATTAACAAGATAAAAGTTTAATTAAAAAGTGAACAAACAAGAAAAATAGCACACATATTAGAATATTAAAAATAAAATATTTTTTGTTAATTTAAATATTTTAATCTTTAATATTGATTAGAGAGCACCAGTATACGTTTAAAAACTAAAAATGCCGCTTTTCACCTCTTCTTAAGTAGCATTTTAACTCACTATGTTAACACGGTGATGACATGGGAACCAAGTACTCACCACGCTCGCTTGCAAATAATTACTTAAATAAGTACTTACAAATACAGAGATAAAAAGTTGTTTTGATTTACGCACCATTGCTAATACAGAATACGACCCCGGGCCGATCTAGCCATATCCGTCCCTCTGTTCTTCAGTCTGTCTGTCTGCCGTCAGGAAAAGAGTTTTAACAGTCATAACTATTTTAAAAATTCAAGTATAGCGATGAAATTCGACATACACAAGTTTTATACAAACAAAGATCGTTCTACCAAGTTTTATGAAGATCAGTCCATAATTTGTCCTACCCCCATATAAGGAAGGTAACTTGAGAGCACCAGAAAATGACTTCAATACTTGGGTCTTGAAGATATCTGGGAACTTCAGAAAATTTATTTAAGCAAACATATAGACAGACGGACATAGCATAATATCTATAAGAATTGTGATTAAGTATATAATATTAAAATTAATGTTTACCATGATCTTATCCGGGTGTACTGATTCGAGATCTAGGCCCTAAAGTTATGCTAATTCGTTAAGATGTGTCTAAAAATCCTGTGGATAAAGTGAAGTAGGGTTTGGTCTAAGAAAATGAATAAGCTGGGCTAAGATACGATACGTTCTATGCGGGACCTGTAGGCATAAAGCCTGTTGCTCCATGCTGATCTAGGATGTGCCACAACTACTCTCGTTTTTCGCGGTTTTCTTCAGAGTCTACAAATTAGTCAATATTGCTTTAAATTCCTTGAATAGGAAAACCTTAGTTTTTTCGTCTAGGATATATTAACAACTTATAGTACTTACCCTAGACATTATGTCTATAAAATTAAAGATCTTTCGAATGTATTTCTTTTGAGGTACTTATTGCCTATTAGGGATGCCAATCGGGACTGGTTTTTAGAAATCCCGGGATTCGGGATTTTTAAATAAATCCCGGAATCCCGATATCGGGATCCCGGGATTTTCGGGATTTCTAAATCCCGAAAAATATAAAAAAAATTCAAAAAATCTTAATAATTTACCGACAAAAATAAAATGTTTTATTTCATATTGCAATATGAATACTCTTAGTAGGTGTTTACTTTCCAATAAGCATTTTGTGAAAAGAAAAACAAATTAATTCAAAGTACATACTTAGAATAAAAATCTTTCCATCCCAGGCACTGAATAGTAGAATAAAAACCTGAAATAATACCCATGATATCCAAATTTACAATGGTTTCCAAATAATATTTAAATAGTATGTGTAATGGGGATCCATACGAGGCTACATAGAGCACCTGTACTGCACCTATATCTCCTCCACCTTATATCCCGTGTTCACTAACCAAGGGAATTATCTTCTCGCCATCTTATTGACAGGTTGACTTCCATTATAGATATCCGATAGTATCAATGCCTATTTATTGCCCTTTTTATACCCTTAGTAGGGATGGTATATTGGGTTTCTCCGGAGTAGTGCTTTTGTTTTATACTGTCCTAAAATACATTGATGAAATTTGAAATGATCGGGCTTTTGATCTGAGCCTCCATACAAAACACAACTTTAAAAAAGAATTCGCTTAAAAAGAGAACTGTCGCAATGAAATTCAGCATAAAACATTTTATGTAACCGTAAATTCGCCCTCCAAATTTTATGAGGATCGACTCATATGATGGCGTCCTTCCCCCAAGCATATTTCAGAAAAATAGTTTTTTAACAATAAAGTGCTAGAATATATCGGAGGCGAGGTATACTTTTATTATGAAAACTAAATTACATTTTACTCTCATAACTGGTGTATGGGGTTATATGGTCGGCCTCGCCCGCCTATAATTTCGTACTTGTTATTTTTATATATCCGATAGTATCTATGCCTATTTAGTATAGCAATGAAATTTGATATTCGTAAATCCCTGACGAGCCAAAACCTCTCTACCAAATTTTATGTGGGTCGGTTCATAATTGACCCTACCCCCATATAAGGTCCCGTTAAAAAAATGACTTTAACGCTCATTACTGGCTTAAAAATACGAGTATAGCGATGAAATTCGATACACATATGTTTCATGCGAGTAAAAATCTCTCTACCAAGTTTTATGTGTTTCGGTCCATAATTGACCCTACCCCTACATAAGGTCCCATCCAGATAAATACTTTAACGCTCATTACTGGCTTACAAGTACGAGTGTAGAGATGAAATTTGAGATAAGTAAGTTTCTTACTCGCCAAAAGCTAAGAAACTTTTATAGGAACGTAAATCTTCCTACCGGAAAGTGTATGAACCAAAATTGGTCTAAAAAATTATGAAAAATTTTATAAAAACGGTCAATGATTCACCCTACCTCTCATATAAGGTCCTATCAGTAAATTTGATGAGTAATATCACCCTGATGTTTATAGAAAAGCATATTCGGCATAGCCGAATATAGCACTCTTACTTTTTTTTTGACATTTCAGCTTGTAAGTTAGTAGAGTCATCTTAAGTCCAAAAACTTTTTAAATTCTCTTATTTAGTACTTTATAATGTATAAAATAGCGGAAAAATACTTAAAAATTCGGGATTTTAAAATCCCGAAATTTCCCGGGATTTCATTTTTTTAAATCCCGGTTTTCGGTACTTTCAAATCCCGAAAATCCCGGGATTTTCGGGAATCGGGAATTCCCGTTTGGCATCCCTATTGCCTATCTATATACGTATTTATTAGAGTCCGACCGAACTCAAAATTTCGTTCGGTACCGAACACCGAACCCGAACTTCCGTAAATTTGAAAGTTCGGCCGAACCCGAACTTTGATCGGTTTTCAAAGTTTGGTGAACACGAACTTTTTTTAAATGAAAAATAATACTTTTTTATTTTTGGTTTTTAAACGATTTATTGACAATGATATAATTATTTGTAAGAGCACGCAGAGAAAAAACATGGTTGTGGTAACCATGTTCTAAGAGCAATATATTATGGTTAAAATTATAATTGTAGTCTAAACATATTATCGTTATTGTAACAATTTTAAAATATCATATTATGATTAAATACCGTCAAAATATTTCATCATGATATTTTTGTATTTATCATAATATTGTTGTACATAATCATATTATGATTCAATGTGATCAAAATTTCGTTTGAAATATGTATCGAAATCAAAATAAATTTTATCGAATCAGTAAAATTACAGTTTCTAAAAAATATATATACAATACTTAACACAATTCGCAAATTTCAATTTGCCGATTTATATGAAATTTTGGTTCATAAAAAAATTTAAGTATAATTTCATAAAAATACTAGCATTTTTAAGCCTGTTATGAACGTTAGTAATTTTCTAAAGCGAACATTATATGGAGGCCATGTCCAAATGTAAACCGATTTTGTCCATTTTGAATACCAATCAAACTGCAACAATAGTTTAGGCCCTATCATTCTTTCAAGAGACTGACAGACTGACTAACTGACTGACTGACAGACATGTCTAGATCGTTTGAGAATAAGGACTTAGAAAATTTCGATGTTACAAATGAGATCAAAGATTTATAATCGAAACTATATAATTCAAATTAAATGTTTCACTTTTCTTAGCTTTTTAATCAGTTTCTGGTTAACAGTTTTTCAAATAATCAAGCGAAAAAACGAACGGTTAAAAAGGCGTTTTGTACCTATGTATATCGGAAATTTATTGTACAGCGAGGATGTATGATAACTTCTGTATACAAATTTTCAGCATTTTTAAAACTTTTTGATGATATAAAAATATGATAAATAAACATTTTATAAAAAGTTCGGCGTTCGGTCAAAATTTCGCCGAACACCAAACATTGACCGAAACTCACTTTTTACCGAACTCCGAACCCGTACCCGAACGTTCGGTCGGACACTAGTATTTATGTATATGCAACCAGTATCCGAAATATTTTATAAATTATAGAAAAGTTATTGGTTTTTCGGAATATCTCTGCTATTTATGATTTTAAATGGAAAATCTCTTGAAAACATATCTATCTCAAAGGCCTTTAGAAAATTAATTTAAAATACTCAAAATACACACGAACAGCGCTAAATCTTGTAAAAATAACATAATGAGAAACTTATATCCATCACACTTTTTTTTAATCATTGTATAAAGTTTTGCATTAAACTGCATTCATACATTTACCATGAATAATGAAACAAATAAACGGATCAACTATATTTTTCATACACAAAATCCAACTTTACTCTACTTATTTTAATGGTTATTTTTAATTTGTATATTTTATTTATCGCTTTACTTTTGGAGTTTTAAGCACACATCGGGTATAAAACATTAAAACTTTACTAATTCACATGTTTATGGCTTCAAAAAGAACAAACTCAACTACAGATTTAAAAAAAAAAAAAGTTTATAGAAAACAAACATTTAAACAAACTGCAGACAATCCAACATTTACTCGGAGTAACATTAAAACTGACCAGTCATCAACAAATAGATGAACGATTATAAATTCCACTTGTAATGATGGCTGAACTGACCCGCATGCCAATGGCAGAGCGTGTGTAATGGACAAATAATATGTTTCACTTAAGGAATGAGATGAAGTTATGCTGATGCAGTAAAACAAAAAAAGTAAAGTTAAGGAAACTAAATTTTTTTATTGCTTTTAGTATTACTATATTCATGTATATTTCAGTAATATTTAGTGGTCAATCGTTTGGAAATTATAGTTTCAATTTACTTTAAGTAGTAATTGAATAATTGCTAAAAGAGTTTATAAAATGATATAAAATAAAATAAATATTTTAGTTCAATAGTAAGAAATAAAATTAAAAACATTTATATTTTTATGATTTTTATAACAGTACTTCAGGAAGTGGTATTTATGTTTGTTAAATATAAAATTTTATTACTAAAATTTTTTTTATTTTTCCAAAAGATAAGTTAACTTTAATTTTATTCAATCATCAGGATTGCTAAAAGTGTTTAATTAATAAATTATCCTTTATTTAAATACCCTAATACGAGTAGTTTTAAAATAGCTTTTAAATAATTTACAAGCCCATTTAACACCGTTTTTTTTTCAACAACAAATGTCCTGTAATTTTTACAAATTTTGTTACAAATTTAAATAAAATAAAATTCCAAATTACCTAAATAAACATTAACTAAGTGACATAAAAATTTAATACTAATGCTTTCATTCATTCGCATAGAATACAACTCATTAGTTATCAACAGCTACAAACTAAAATTAAATAAATAACTAAGCAACAACTGCAAAAAAATAGGTTAAATAATTTAAATAATTTGTTTTATTTAATGTGCCACACTAATTTAACATATACTGCACTAAACGCATAAAAAAAGTACTTATACATGAAAATATGTTCATAGATATGCACACAGACCTGCAATCTCAACAGGGGTCCATTGTGGAAACACCATCATATATAACCTTGAAAAGGAATTTCGTAAGGTCATGCTTTATCTGGCCCTAGATCTTGATGATACGATATTTTGCTTAATTGCTTTAACGATTTACTCATGATCATATTAAATCAATATTGAACTGGTCCACAGATCCATATAGGAGCAAGAACTAGAATCTCTAAACGACTGGTCCGATCGAGATACAATATGACATGGGCTTAGCCAAGGCGAGCCCCCATATTGCCGTCCCTATAGCATTTGTGGGTTAAAATTTCAAAACTTGGACATGTTTATATCAAATTTTAACCCTATCGGATCAGGCGTTTAGAAATGCTATTTAATTTATCTATAAAAATTCTAAGAAACTTCAGAACATCCTTTTGGATGATATGTTTTATATAGAAATACTTATAATTATGCATTCGAACAACTTTTTAAAGGACCAACCTACTAAACACATATACATATATAACTTTGTGACATACACAGCAGTAGTTTACCAAATACAGACAACTATTGGTTATACAAAGGACATTTGGAGAAGTGAAACAATAGGATAAAATGTTACAACTAAATAGTTTATGAAATGAACAAACATTCCAAAAAATTTATAGTCGGGCATGGCCGACCATATAATACCCTACAGCAGTGATAATGTTAAAAATGCTGATAATTTTTTTTTTAACAAAGTATTTAATTTAATTTTTACCTTAAATCCTTAAATATGGGGGCTATACGAAATAATGGACCGATGGGTGAAAAGAAGAGTATGTGCCAAATTTCATCAAATAATCTTGAAAATTGCGACCTGTAGAGTGCGAACAAGGTTTACATGGACAGACAGACAGACAGACAGACAGACAGACAGACGGACGGACAGACAGACGGACATAGCTAAATCTACTCAGAAAGTGATTCTGAGCCGATTGGTATACTTTAAGATGTAGGACCAATATTTTTGGGTGTTACAAACATCAGCACAAACGCATAATACCCTCCCCACTATAGTGGTGTAGGGTATAAAAACAATAATCTTTATATCTTTAGATTAAAAAAAAACTAGAAAAACTAAAAAAATTCCATATTACTTGCAGCAGGAAAAAACTACTACACAAAACCTTATAATTATTCACCTTACTATAGCTGGCCCCTGTTCATTGTATGTCTGTATTTGTAAGTTCATAGAAACTATAAACCACAATATAAACAATCCAGAAAAATGTAGCCAAAAATTTATAATATGGAGTAAACTGGGAGGCAGCTATAGACTGTGAGGTAAACTAAAACTAAATACAAATTTTTTGCAACATTATTCTGTTTTCAAACATAAATAAATTAAAATTAAAAAAATCTGTAACATCAACAGATGTTAGATTTTATTCCACAAAAAGAGGTTTATAAAATTTTAATAATATGTATGTGTAAAATGAACAGAATGGGGACTTTTGACATATTTTTGATTTAAAGTTTTTTTTTTATTTACATACATTTTATGGGGAGTGTCACAAAATATAACTAATTAAAAAGTTACTATCCTATTTAGGATACAGATTAATCAAATTAAAAACCAGAATAGAAAATAAAATAATGTGTCAATAATGTAGCAAAAGGATTTTTATATAAAATAAAATTATAAAATTTGTACTATTTTGTGTAATTTGAAGGTAAATTAAAAGGAGAAATTCTAACAAATTTTATATTGCAAATGGAAATTTTTGTAAATTTTATTTTCTGAAGGACTTTGTTATCTTTGAAAATAGATGTACTATAACCAACTTTAGAAGAAGTTTTTTTTTTTTTTTATTAAAATAATGTAGATTTGAAAACAAACAGCACATGACATTTATCTAAACACTTGCAAACAGATTTAACTACAAAACAGTGACATTTTTAAAATGTATTCCAAATGAAATCCGCAAAGTAGAACAAATGTCTGGTCGGTTGGTAAAAATGGTTTATATGGTTTTGAAATTATACTTTATAAAACTATAAAAAACACATACACACGCCAATAAACAGAACAATAAAGACCCAGCAATTCGTGATGGCTATTCCGAATAACTATTCTTGAATATAGAGTGATCTCTAGTTATGACTATAGACTGATCTAGAGTGAAGAATATATACTGTTTTAAAGCCAAGACTATAGAGTGTTCTGCATTATATACTGAAAATTATACACTGATCTATAGTCAACACTACAGAGTGATCTATAGTCAAGACTATAGAATAATCTGTAGTCAAGACTATAGACTAATCTATTTGACTATAGACTGATCTATAGTCAAGACTATAGATTGATCTATAGTCAAAACTATAGACTGGTCTATAGTCCAAACTATAGACTGATCTATAATCAAGACTATAGACTGATCTGTAGTAAAGACTATATACTGATCTATAATCAAGACTATAGACTGATCTGTAGTCAAGACTATAGACTGATCTGTATTCAATACTATGGACTGGTCTATAGTCAAGACTATAGACTAACCTATAGTCAAGACTATAGACTAACCTATAGTCAAGACTATAGACTAACCTATAGTCCAGACTATAGACTTACCTATAGTCAAGACTATAGACCGATCTAAAGTCAAGACTATAGACTGATCTTTAGTCAAATCTGTTGTAAAGACTATATACTGATCTGTAGTAAAGACTATATACTGATCTGTAGTAAAGACTATATACTGATCTGAAGTCAAGACTATAGACTGATCTGTAGTCATAGACTGATCTATAGTCCTGAATATAGACTGATCTATAGTCCAGACTATAGACTGACCTATAGTCAAGACTATAGACTGACCTATAGTCAACCATATTCAAGACTCTAGATTGCTGTATAGTCAAGACTATTGACTGATCTATATTCAAGACTATAGACTGATCTATGGTCAAGAATATAAACTGATATATAGTCAAGTTTATAGACTGATCTATAGTCAAGTCCATAGACTGATCTATAATCAAGACTACACACGGATCTATAATCAACTCTATAGACTTATATTACAGTCAAGACTATAGATCTATAGTCAATACTATAAACTGATCTATAGTCAAGACTATAGACGGATCTATAATCAACTCTATAGACTTATCTATACACAAGATTATAAACCGATCTATAGTAAGATTAAAGATCGATCTATGTCAAAAACTATAAAAAAAATATATATATCGATTCAACTAAGTAGTTAGGTTGATATTCAGTTAAATAACTTTAACAAAATAATACATTGCCTTCTTAAAGAAACTGCTGGGATTATCTATTTATTTTTGTCTATTACACCACTATAATGTTAGTTTTCCGGTCATGTGGGTTTTAGTAGCAGTTAAATTTCTTATTTAAGGTGATTTACTGACAAAAGAGGCTGACAGAGAATGACGATTATAAAGCCGAAACTGCCACTACTAAAACTAACCGAAAAAAAAACAAAATTAAAACCAAAACATCATCAACAAATGACAAGAGTAACAGCAGCAGCAGTAAAAACAGGAACAACAACATGAAAATATTTATAACAACTAAAATTATATGTTTGCATATAAATTAAAATGTGTGACGTTTTACACGGGTCTTGTATTCACAGTTAACCGCAAATTTATTTGTCCATACTATAAACAAAAACACACACACACACACAATTATAAACAAACTTTTAACCAACACATATACAAGGATATGTAAACTTAAATAGCAACAACTAATAAACAAGCAGATGGACGGGCGGACTGACAGAAAAAATAGCATCTACATCAAAAACCAACAAAAACAAAATTGTATAAAAGTATCTGTATATGTATGTACATATGTATGACAATGATGCCTAAACAAACAACTCATTGCACAGTGGGACAATTTCCAAAAATGTCAGTTTTAAACGTGCAGAAACTAACTCATCATTTAGAAATAAAACCTTAACCCTTTATTTTAAATATGCCCCCATTGTGCAATACTTTGTACTATAGCTATCTAACGAACTAAACACCACAACGTATGAGTATTAAAAAATTACTCATACGTCTAGGTTGTTTGTGGGTTGTAATGGTTGGTTGAATGATTCTGACTTCTCCGACTCTCTGTCAGACTAAAAAAAGGAATGGAATGAAATGAAATGGCTGGGTAAATTTTGTGGTTTTGTTTATAAAATTTTAGTTTAAACATAAAACTTATTATTTTTATATTTTTCCTGGTGAATAATATTGTAAATACTACTCGATTTTTTTTTCGTCTATGTTTGTGTTTTTATGATCACAACGTTTAGTTGTTGTTTATGGTTAAACGATTTTTTGTGTGTGTGTATTTTTCTGGTTGTAAAAGGCGTCACTTTTACATATATTTGCATTTTTTATATATGTATATATAATTTTGAAGATTAAATATAAATTTTTTATTTGTTTCTTGTTTGTTTTAGTATAATCCTTATGGTAAAAGTTTTAGTAGAAAAAGATTTTAGTTTCAAAATCAAAAAGCCTAAAAGAAATCCAATTTAGTTAATATATATGTAAATGCCCTACAGTAGGTAGAGAAGGAAAATAAGTTAGTTTTGGTGAAGATTTGAAAAGAAATTGGAATTTAAAGGTTTAAAAACACAATCATGTTTGTTTGGGTGAATGGAGTCTTTAATTTTTTTTGTTATTTATGAAGAGCTCGATTACAGTTTGAGTTGATTTTAAATAACTCTAGTATATAATCCTTGTCCCAAAATATCCCGGTTCTCTCTTAGACAAAGTTATAGTATTTTAAAGTCATATTCTCTCATATCAGTAGACGCCATTATAAATAGTACCATTTAACCCTAAACTTTGTAAAGCATTAATTGATGTAGTTATATATCCTGCCTCTATTGCCTATCATGTTTTCCCCGTATAACTAAAGGATTTTCTTGAAAAATTTATAGGTTTTTACAACAAACCATCCGAAGGAAAGACAACAGGCATAACAACAACTGTTCACTGGCCATGCATAAATTGCTTGTTTTACGACGTTTTGCCAAAACAAATAAGTGTTTATTGTTAGTTTTTGTTAAAACTGTTTTTCAAGTTGCTGAAATTTTACTGTCGCCATTAGAATATTTAAAATTGAACTTAGAACTAGTGCTAGAATACACTGTTTCCAGATTTGATGAAAAATAGATTAATTTTTCGGGTGTATGTATTTAGCTGCATATATCGAATCTGATATTCCTATCAAAGCATTCCGGAGGTCACTTGTATGGGATTTATTACATATATGAAACAAATATTATCAGTAGAGGATATTTATACAAAATGCCAGCTCTCTAGCACCTCGCTTTTGGATCCAGTCGTAACAAAACGATAGGCAGGCTTGGGGGGTTATGACTGCATAACATTACTACATACATTACATCAAATGTAATTGTAATTGATGCTTTAAAAATTGCAATTGCTTGTAATTGAAGTTTTGCAAATTACAATTATTTGTCATTGTAATTGAAGTTTTGACAATTACAGTCACTTGTAATGGTAATTGAAGTTTTGCCAATTACAGTTACTTGTAATTGTAATTGAAGAATTTCCAATTACAATTACTTGTA
This sequence comes from Lucilia sericata, assembly GCF_015586225.1. NCBI lineage: Eukaryota > Metazoa > Arthropoda > Insecta > Diptera > Calliphoridae > Lucilia > Lucilia sericata. The sequence continues at coordinate 133,350 of NW_023995040.1, read as the reverse complement.
ATTGTGAATTTTGTTCCTTATAATTAAATGTAATTGTTAATTGGTAATACCTTAATTACAATTAGAAGTAATTTTAATTGGAAACTTCAATTACATTTACAAGTAATTGTAATTGGCAAAACTTCAATTACAATGACAAGTAATTTTAGTTGGTTATTGGTCAATTACACATTATAACTAATTGTAATTGGAAAAACTTAAATTGTAAGTATTTGTAATTTGTTACTGCTCAGTTACACATTATAAGTAATTGTAATTTACCATGTAATGGATTACTTTGTGTAATCATTATTCCCATGCCTGCCGATAGGCAGACAAACGGACAGACAGACAGACGGACGGACATATGAACGGAAAGACGGACATACAGCTGGATGCGACTAGAACGACCTAGAATCTAATAGGGACACAGAACACATATATTTTGTGGGGTCGAAGATCAAAAGAAAGATAGATATGGCTAGATGGTCATAGAATCTAAGAAGGACCTACGACCCAGGGTTTGCCAGCAAATGACAAAATCAGTATAATCCAATCTTCCTCTACTTTTCAACTTCGTTAGGACTGAATAAAAAATATTGTAATTTAGTTCAAAAATTTTGCAATATAATTTTCAGACTCTAAAAATCTAGAAAGGTATATAATATACGGCACAGTAAAATATATCACGCTAACTTGTTTGATTACAAGATTGCAATTTCTGGAAAGCTTCGGAAAACGGTGTACATACTGCTAGTCGTATAACTACACTCAGAATGGGCGTATTATAACCATAATAGACTTTTGACATTTACCTCCTTGTGACATAAACATCGGAAAACAAATTGTATTTTTTTTTTTTTTTTTTTGTTCAATTGATTGAGACAATAAAAACCTTTACCTGACCGACATTGTACAAATTTTTACAAGAAATTATTTGTTACAAAAATTAAACTAAAGACAAAAAGCTAATTGTCAAATACATGGCATGACAATGTTGAAAATTTTGCTTAATAAGAGGTAAAAATTACTAATAGGCCTAGCAAATTTCTAAGCACTGAAATTTGGCACAAAATCAAGAAATTTTCAAATAGCTTAGGATACAAAGAAAATGATTTGGCATTTTTGTTATAAATAACGGTATGACCTTGCATAACAATACCAATAAACAAAAAAAAGTGGAAGGATCCTAAGTTGCTAAAGGAGGCAAATTTTGAAAATTTTTAAATTACTTAACTTTAAGAACTTTTTATATCTCAATGCCACTTAAAACTCCATCTAAACCCACAATACATATGCAATTTTTTTTTTAATTTTTCTTTAATGCATATTTTTTCATTCTAACCTAATCGAATTTTAATCGTAACAAAAAAATAACAAAATACAACAAATAGACACTCAGTGACAAAAAAACTTGTATTTGTGTTTTTTTTTTTTTAACTTTCAGATAAAAATCTACATTTCTGTACATCCCCACCCACTTGTTAAATTAATGTTTCTTGTTTGTATCCTTTTAAATTATTAGTCCTTTTATTTTATGGATTTTTCTACACTTTTGTTTTTGTTGCCGTACAATTCTCTAGAGAAAATTGACAGTGTAAACTCCGCCTGTCCACTTTTTTTCGGGTTCTGTTTAGACCCGTAACTAAACAGTGTATAGGGTGAGTGAAGGTGGGGGGCAAGTGTGTCACAACATGTATATGTCGCAACATATGTTGCTACATTCGTTTGTTGGTTTTTGCTGATATTTGCATATTTGTGTGGTTGAGACTACAGACTACAACAGAAATTATTTATGCATGCAGAACTTTTGTTTTTTTTTTTTTTTTTATTTATTTTATTTAACAAAAATTTCAAGAATAAACAACACGGAAACATGTTGAGTGAGAGACATATAAAGGGTCATGTTTTATTTGTGATTTTTTTGTTAGCACTTACCTTTTTTGTGATGTATTGTAGATGAGTCTGAAAAGATAAAGATAAAAATCAAGATTAGGAAAAAATGTATATGGAATACAAATGTATGGCTTGTATATTTTTGAAAGTATTAATCTAGTTATCGTTGTTATTAAGGGAATAATAAAGGGATTCTCAGCTCAACACAGCTTTGAAAACCAGATCTTGTTTCCGATTTTAAACACTTACCCCCATTTTATCAATGTCTTGTTATTTTTATCGAAACGATATTTTGACAGTTTTCATACAAAAACTATTTTAACCGGCAGAATATCCACCGGTTAAATGATAACCGGAGAATGAGATTGTGGGCCTTAAACTATTTAATTTTTAGTGAAAAATTAGAATAAAAAATAACTTATAGGCTCAAAAGCCCTATTGGGGGGTTCGGTTGTGTGGGGGCTAGGCTAAACAATGGACCGAATTCAACTTGGGTTAAAAGATGAACATGTACCAAATGTCATAACCCTTTCCGTGGTTTTGTCGAATATATTCGACATTACAATAGACTCTGTTTTTAAGCATTTTTTGGGTATAATATTTAACTTTAGTTTTAATTTTTTTCTTTTAGATGAAAATGAAGACTTTATTATATTTATAATTCAGATTTTGAAAGATTTTCCGTATTTTAAAAGTATTTAAAAATCAGATTTTAAGAAATTGTCACTTATGACGACTTTTTAAAAAGTGCTTTTAAACAGCGTTTAAAAAACAGCTTCATTTAATGGCCAAAAAAATTGTATTTTAGGAGATCGCACTATGCAGATTTAAATTGTATTGTATTGAAAGAAGTTTAAGAAGACATTTTACAAAAAAAAAAAATCATAAAAAATATTGGTGGTACTTTTTGAAGACTGTTTTTCGAATGTCCAATATATTCGACATTTAACTTTGACCTTCTATAACTCAGTAGGGAAAACTCAAATTCAAAAAATATTATTTTTCCCGGATTCAGCATACTCAAATTATCTTAAATATAAGTTTTCAAGTTTTTTTCTAGACATAAATTATTTTTGACCCTGAAAGGGATAAAAATATATTGAAAATTACGACCTGTAGCGAGCGCACAAGCCTTACATGGGGACACAGTTAGTAGTTAGTTAGTTAGTTAGTTAGTTAGTTAGTTAGTTAGTTAGTTAGTTAGTTAGTTAGTTAGTTAGTAGTTAGTTAGCTAGTTAGTTAGTTAGTTAGTTAGTTAGTTAGTTAGTTAGTTAGTTAGTTAGTTAGTTAGTTAGTTAGTTAGTTAGTTAGTTAGTTAGTTAGTTAGTTTAGTTAGTTAGTTCGTTAGTTTAGTTAGTTAGTTAGTTAGTTAGTTAGTTAGTAGTTAGTTAGTTAGTTAGTTAGTTAGTTAGTTAGTTAGTTAGTTAGTTAGTTAGTTAGTTAGTTAGTAGTTAGTTAGTAGTTAGTTAGTTAGTTAGTTAGTTAGTTAGTTAGTAGTTAGTTAGTTAGTTAGTAGTTAGTTAGTTAGTTAGTTAGTTAGTTAGTTAGTTAGTTAGTTAGTTAGTTAGTTAGTTAGTTAGTTAGTTAGTTAGTTAGTAGTTAGTTAGTTAGTTAGTTAGTTAGTAGTTAGTTAGTTAGTTAGTTAGTTAGTTAGTTAGTTAGTTAGTTAGTTAGTTAGTAGTAGTTAGTTAGTTAGTTAGTTAGTAGTTAGTTAGTTAGTTAGTAGTTAGTTAGTTAGTTAGTTAGTTAGTTAGTTAGTTAGTTAGTTAGTTAGTTAGTTAGTTAGTTAGTTAGTTAGTTAGTTAGTTAGTTAGTTAGTTAGTTAGTTAGTTAGTTAGTTAGTTAGTTAGTTAGTTAGTTAGTTAGTTAGTTAGTAGTTAGTAGTTAGTTAGTAGTTAAGTTAGTTAGTTAGTTAGTAGTTAGTTAGTTAGTTAGTTAGTAGTTAGTTAGTAGTTAGTTAGTTAGTTAGTTAGTTAGTTAGTTAGTTAGTTAGTTAGTAGTTAGTTAGTTAGTTAGTAGTTAGTTAGTTAAGTTAGTTAGTTAGTAGTTAGTTAGTTAGTAGTTAGTTAGTTAGTTAGTTAGTTAGTTAGTTAGTTAGTTAGTTAGTTAGTAGTTAGTTAGTAGTTAGTTAGTTAGTAGTTAGTTAGTTAGTTAGTTAGTTAGTAGTAGTTAGTAGTTAGTTAGTAGTTAGTTAGTTAGTTAGTTAGTTAGTTAGTAGTAGTTAGTAGTTAGTTAGTTAGTTAGTTAGTAGTTAGTTAGTAGTTAGTAGTAGTTAGTTAGTTAGTTAGTTAGTTAGTTAGTTAGTTAGTTAGTTAGTTAGTTAGTTAGTAGTTAGTTAGTAGTTAGTTAGTTAGTAGTTAGTTAGTTAGTTAGTTAGTTAGTTAGTAGTAGGTAGTAGTTAGTTAGTTAGTAGTTAGTTAGTTAGTTAGTTAGTTAGTTAGTTAGTTAGTTAGTTAGTTAGTTAGTTAGTAGTTAGTTAGTTAGTAGTTAGTTAGTTAGTTAGTAGTTAGTTCGTTAGTAGTTAGTTAGTTAGTAGTAGTTAGTAGTTAGTTAGTTAGTTAGTTAGTAGTAGTTAGTTAGTTAGTAGTTAGTAGTTAGTGTTAGTAGTTAGTTAGTTAGTTAGTTAGTTAGTTAGTTAGTTAGTTAGTTAGTAGTTAGTTAGTTAGTTAGTTAGTTAGTTAGTTAGTAGTTAGTTAGTTAGTTAGTTAGTTAGTTAGTTAGTTAGTTAGTTAGTTAGTTAGTTAGTTAGTAGTTAGTTAGTTAGTTAGTTAGTAGTAGTTAGTTAGTTAGTTAGTTAGTTAGTTAGTTAGTTAGTTAGTAGTTAGTTAGGTAGTTAGTAGTTAGTTAGTTAGTTAGTTAGTTAGTTAGTTAGTTAGTTAGTTAGTTAGTAGTTAGTTAGTTAGTTAGGTAGTTAGTTAGTTAGTTAGTTAGTTAGTTAGTTAGTTAGTTAGTTAGTTAGTTAGTTAGTTAGTAGTAGTTAGTAGTTAGTTAGTTAGTTAGTTAGTTAGTTAGTTAGTTAGTTAGTTAGTTAGTTAGTTAGTTAGTTAGGTTAGTTAGTTAGTTAGTAGTTAGTTCCCTATTACGTCTTCTCAGTTCGTAATTGATCCCTGTTTCTCTGCTAGGCTCATGTCAAAAATAAAAGATTTTTTACAGTTCAAACGCTTTTAAGAAAATTTTTTATTTCATTACAAATGATTACAATAATATTTACATCCTTTAAACTCCATATTGGAAACAACTATTTATTATAAAAAAAAAGTTTCAATTACATTTTTAAGACCACAAGTCTTGGAAAAATGTTACCAATACTTCTAACTTTGTTTTTGGTTTCTCTTTAGTTGAAAACCAATTACACAGATGTTGCCACAAACTATTTAAATAATCCCAAAAGCATTCAATATCAAAAATTTTAGAAAATAGCCAAGAGACTACTGTTATGAAGGTAACAGCCGAGGCAATGTTGCGTAACTCTGAAAAATCAAAAAAGAAAATATAGTAACTCTAAAAACCTTAAAATATTTGGTACATCTACCAGAATACTTTCGTAAGTTGGGATTATATTTTGTGTAAATCTCCAAAGGTTTGAATGGCGGTTGGGCAGTGGCCATGGAGTAAAATCTTCGCTGTGTGTTAACAGATTCATTTAAATACTTTTTAGGTCCTTCCATGGGTATATAATTGATGGAACCAGTTGCTGTACTAAAATGTCTGGGTATATAGGAATGAGGCCCTATGTAAGGAAAATTTTCCGTTTGAGTTTCTATACTAGTGTTTGCCCATGATTTTGCCACAGGCATAGACTGTTTTTGATTTAGAATGTTCTTGTTAACATTATTATCTGCTGCTAATAGTTGTGTTGAAGAGGTTGTTTCCATATTTCTGGGAGTAAAAACTAAACGATGTTTTTGGCGTTTTAAGGGCTAGAAATTAAAGAGAGATTTTTAGTTAAAGAATATTTAATTAAATATTTAAACCTTAAGCTTCTTGATTAATTTACTGCTGCTCCTAATCATTTTATCCGAATGTGATAAATGTGAAGATGATTTCTCTGATATAGTTTCCATAGTAGGTGCCGACAATCTGGGACTATGTAAAGTAAAAGGATTTGATCTGGTTTTGGGAAGAGCATTATTATCCAAATCTAATAAATGTTTTTCACCAGTCTTTGTTACCACATAGGCACGAGGTCTTTCAGGAGCTAGAATGCTTAAAAGAGCAATTAATTTAAGCATTTTTTAGACAACATACTACTTACGTATCTCCTATGAAATTGGTTTTCGAATCCTCATTATCGCTTAAGGTAAAAGGGCTGCGTTTTTCCAATTCCCTATGAGGACTCAACTGTATGAGATTAGTCTCATTGTTATCGTTGATAAAACGACTTGCTGCTTTTCTTTGGGATCTTAAATTGAAATTTAATAATTAAGAACAGAAGTACATTTAAAAATAAGGACTTACGAGGGTTTTTGCTGGAACATTAAAATGAATAATTATTTATTGGTTTAATTTTATTTACAATTATTCAGTAATCTGAAAAAAATTCTAATAAAATATAATTTTTGTTTGACAAATAAATGAAAATATATATTTTTTTTTTTTAATTTTCAAACAAAACCTTAAATAATGTTATTATTGAAAAAGGAATTTTTAAAACTATAACATTAAAGGGTGGTTCATATACATATAGATTTAAATAAATGTTGGTAAATTCGAAAAAGCTTTAAATTTGTTTCTCAACCATTATTAAGTCTGCTAGTTTAAAACCCTTCTACTCCTTTATCTTTTTCACAATTGATGTTATCTTAAACGCATCAGTTTGTTTAAAGGACATGTTGCATTTGTCACATGGACAAATGTATGGAACAAAGAACACAGACAACACACTCTTTTAAAAACAGAATTTGTTTTGTTTTCTCATTTTAATTAATTTTAATTAAAAATCATCACACACCACACTTCACAATCCTTACAAGCGTAAATTTTTACGATTTTTGTATTTCAGACTTTTTGTTTTTTTTTTTTTTAACTTAAAGGCCAGCAACCCCCCTTTAGCGGTAGAGAAAAAAAAACAAACAAACAAATATGTAAATATTTGTATATAAAAGTGGACACAACAGCAACACATAGAGAAACCTATATGTAAATATATTTTTATATGCGTGAGTGTATTAGAGCGGGCATGATTCCATCAACATATGTATTTACATACAGTTGTTTTAATATCAAATACAAAAAAAAAAAAAAGAATTCTACAATAAAAAGGATAAAGAACTGAACTAAAGTTTTGCAACTCGTTTTATTTCGACTTCCTTGCATTGACTCAACCAGCCAAATACACACAAAAACATACGCATGCATTTATGCATGTCAAACAAATATAAACGCATATGTACACACCTACATACATGTAGACACATAAACACACACGCATACATACAAATAAAAACACATTAAAACAAACACTTTAAATGTTTGCAAAAATCTTTGTTTTCATGTATGGGTGCAAGGATGCAAAATAAAAAATTTTAAAATGGTACCAACATGGGGTATAAAATAGTGCTGTTAAAGTATTGAGTAGTGGGTATCGAGTATCGAGTATTTGCCCTATTTTTTGGGTACTCAATACTAAAAAGTAGTTACTCAATACTTTCAGACTTGTATATGGATTTAACTTATTTAAATTTAACGGCTATGATGTGAAAAAATACAGCTCTAAAATCTAATATAGACCATATCATTATTAGAAATGCAACTCTTAGCAATATCAAATCAATGTAAAAATAATTTAAACACTGCAATAATAGTTAAAAAGTTACAAATATTTATCGACGCTATCTACAAAAATAAAATGTCTCAAAAGAGGTGTGATGTCTGGTCTAACTTTACTTAAAAAAAGGAAAAATTCCTCGTTTTTAATTTAAAATAAAACCGTTAAAAGTATCGAGTAGTATTGAGTACCCAAACGAAAAGTATTGAGTAGTATTGAGTAATCAAAAGTAGTAGAATATTACAGCACTAGTATAAAAGTACTTGTTTGGTACACTTTCGACTAATATCCTTGACTATGTGTTCCATACTCAGAACCATTTTTTTAATCGGTATGACGTTCTATTCTTTCTTGGTCTTCTACACCATAAAAAACAAGATAAAAGTAAATTTTTCAACTTTGCGTTATCACACCAAATATTTCAGCTTTTTAATTGTATAATAGTTCCAAAATTTCCTTTTAGAATAATATATCCAAAATAGTACCATTTTCCACTGTCCTTAGTGTGAACATTGAAAATGTACATTTTGAATGTTGTTAGTATGTGTATGTAAATGTAAAGATATGTATTTATGTATGTCTGTTAGTATAATAATACCTGTATGTTTGTTTTACTATGCATGCATGATTGTATATTGTAGATTTTTTAACCATTTTTTTTTTGCTTTCTTTGGTTTGTTTTGTTGCATGAATGCAAATATGCATGCATAAAATACGCATACACACACAAACATGCAAATATATGCGCCCAACAAAAATGTATGTATGTGCACATATATTTGAGCACGAGCATTGAATGAAACACATACATACATACAAACAAACATCCAATGGAGTAGTAGTACAATAGAAAATACCAGCCGACATTTACTTTACGCTTATGCAAATACCTACCGCTTTCGAAAGTGACCAAATGACCATGTAAACGCATATTTGAACAAAATATTGCTTACATGTGTATGTTTAGACATCTGTACGTATGTGTAATATGCTTGTGTTTGTATTTGTGCATTTTTGCCTACAAATTGTAGACGTTACTATGAAATTCAACCTATCTACTAAATAAATACCGTGTGTCAGTCAGTCCCTTAGTCACAGTCAGACATTCATGCAGTCAGTCAGTCAGTATTTTGCCATCTACTTACTTACATTTATTCTTTTACATTTGTAAACACAGTCCAACAATCATTTCAAAGGTTTAGTCAATGCAAATATACAGGATTTTTTGTTCATTGCTGCTGTTGTGGTTGAGGTGGTAGATATAAAGAGATGCTGGCTATCTGACAGTTCCGGTAGTATTTGAGCTTATTATAAACTATTCTTTGAGTGTAGAAAAGGTGACATTACTGTTGTTTAATGGGATAAGAAATGACACTTAAATTTTATCTCAATATTTTCGAAGTTATTTGTAGACAAATGTGTCCCAGAAGGTACCAATATGGTTAAAAATTTAAGTTATACAAATTTTGAATATAGCCTTTAAACCTCAACAAAGATAACTGAAATGTGAACAGCAAAAGTTGAAACTATTGCACGTAAACCTACCGGGTTATATCTTTGTGCCGTCCTTTAGTGTGCGTATATAGAGTCGAATGGTATTTTTGATGTGAATTCTCTTATTCTTTATTTCTTGCGTGAGGAAATCCAATTGTAAAACCCATCAACCAAACATCTACTGAAACAGTATGTACTCCTATAATGCAATACGAACCGACTGACCGGCCGACTTAACTAACTAACAAACAAACTAACTACTAACTAACTAACTAACTAACTAACTAACTAACTAACTAACTAACTAACTAACTAACTAACTAACTAACTAACTAACTAACTACTAACTAACTAACTAACTAACTAACTAACTAACTAACTAACTAACTAACTAACTAACTAACTAACTAACTAACTAACTAACTAACTAACTAACTAACTAACTAACTAACTAACTACTAACTAACTAACTAACTAACTAACTAACTAACTAACTAACTAACTAACTAACTAACTAACTAACTAACTAACTAACTAACTAACTAACTAACTAACTAACTAACTAACTAACTAACTAACTAACTAACTACTAACTAACTAACTAACTAACTAACTAACTAACTAACTAACTAACTAACTAACTAACTAACTAACTAACTAACTAACTAACTAACTAACTAACTAACTAACTAACTAACTAACTAACTAACTAACTAACTAACTAACTAACTACTAACTAACTAACTAACTAACTAACTAACTAACTAACTAACTAACTAACTAACTAACTAACTAACTAACTACTAACTAACTAACTAACTAACTAACTAACTAACTAACTAACTAACTAACTAACTACTAACTAACTAACTAACTAACTAACTAACTAACTAACTAACTAACTAACTAACTAACTAACTAACTAACTAACTAACTAACTAACTAACTAACTAACTAACTAACTAACTAACTAACTAACTAACTAACTAACTAACTAACTAACTAACTAACTAACTAACTAACTAACTAACTAACTAACTAACTAACTAACTAACTAACTAACTAACTAACTAACTAACTAACTAACTAACTAACTAACTAACTAACTAACTAACTAACTAACTAACTAACTAACTAACTAACTAACTAACTAACTAACTACTAACTAACTAACTAACTGACTAACTAAATCACTAACTATTGCGTACCCAAAAATCCAATAATTTCATATTTAATTATAATCGATCCCAATGACGTTAAACGTCGCCGCCACCGCCTTTATTACATTTTTGTACATTTCTATTACTCCTACAGTATTTTCAAGAAAAATGTTTAAACCACAGGCCTAATACAAATTAGCTGTCATCAGTAGAAAACCAAAAACTATGCTTTTAGAGCACCACCTGTTCCGTACATTTACATATTAAACGATAATGTCCGGTCCAGTATGACTTCAATTGCTTTTTATACTCATTGCATTTACTATTATGTACTTTTTTTATCCCTGTGTCTTCTACATTTTCATTTGTAATTGTATGTGTTTAATATGATTGTTGTTGTTGTCGTTTTTGCTGCAAGTATTTACATACAATTTTAAAGCTTATTTAGTTGTGGGATAAATGCATTATCCCCGGAAACAGTAACAGCATCAAATGACCCTCCATACTTACCACCAACTGATACTGATGAAAAGGTGCGTAAAGTGCCATATGATGCGTTGCACTTGTAGTTCGTTCTTGTTGTTGTTGCAGTAGCTTTACTTGTGTTTTTATATTATTCGCTTTTTTCTGTTATTTCGTTTTTGATGTGTAAGTACTTTTGGTCGGTGGTGTGGTGTATATTTAAAGTACTTGTACTCATGTTACAAAAAGAAAAAGCTCAGATTTACTCACTCAGACACACAGAACACAACATTATTGTATTTTCTATACAAAATTCGTTTGTTGTGTGTTTTTTTTTAATTTTCAGTTTTTAATTTCAATTTTAGCCTTTTTGTCTGTTAGTAGTTGTGAATAAAGTCATGCCTATAGAGTCCTTATACATTGTAATTTTCATTAACATTCGTTGCTTTTCTAAAGAGTGACCACTTTATAACCGACTTCAAATAAAAAAGGATGGAAAAAACATCAGAACGTAAAATTCTACAAAAAGTATAAAATGCATCTCAATGATACGCATAATGTCGTTACTTTTAATTGCAGCAGCAACTGCAACAAAAGGAAAACATTTGCAAGACACGCGTATGTTGAACATTTTGACATGAGAGCAGCAGACAACCACAATTGTCTGATGCATTTTTCATTAAATTCATTATCATTAAATTTAAGAATTTGAATTTATAGAAAATTAACTCTGATTGCTTTACTAGTACAATATAATAAATAATTACATTTTTTTAAGCAGTTTAACTCTTGACAACCGTTTTTAATTAATATTATTATTTAGAATATTTGAAAGAAACATACAATCCCAGTAAAGTACTTTAAAGTCTTATCATAATTAGTACTTCACCTTTATGACTGCTAAATAATTTGTTTAATTTATGATTGGTTTATTGCTGATTAATAGTTTAACACTTAAAAAAAAACAAGTAAGAGTGTTATATTCGGCCATGCCGAATCTTATATACCCACCATCAAACCTCGTTTGACTCGAATGAAACTTACTTATGTCGAATTTCATCTATATACTCGTATTTTTTAGGCCAGTTATAAGCGTTAAAGTAATTTTCTGAAGGGGACCATATATAGGGGGGTAGAGTCAATTATGGGTCGATCCTCATAAAATTTGGTTCGTATTAAATTTATTTGTGTCGAATTTCATCGCTACACTCGTATTTTTAAGCCATTAATGAGCGTTGCAGTCATTTTCTGAAGGGGACCTTATATGGGGGGTAGGGTCAATCATGGACCGATCCTCATAAAATTTTTTAGATAGATTTTGACTTGTATGAAACTTACTTATGTCGAATTTCATCGCTATATTCGTATTTTTAAACAAGTTATGGCTGTTAAAGCTGCTTTTCGAGGGGCCACTTGTATGGGGGCTACCCGAAAACGTGGACCGATATTGCCCATTTTCAATACCAAACAAACCTTACCTATAAGAAATATTTATTTGAAATTTCAACCCTCTAGCTCTTTCCATTGGGACTCTATCGTGCTTTCAACAGACAGACAGACAGACGGACGGACAGACATGGCTAGATCGTCTTAGAATTTAATGAGGACCCAGAATATATATACTTTTGTGGGTCTATGACCAATATTTCGATGTGTTACAAACGGAATGACAAAATCAATATACCCCCCATCTTTTTTGATGGTGGGTATAAAAACAAAACAAAATAATTTTGCACTTAATAGCAAATATGTATAAACAACACAAATTAAGATAAGAAATCTTATAAAAAAAATCAGTCTTGCCTCCAATCTTTTCTCGTTGCTTCTGTTTGCCATCATAGATTATGACCTTTTTCACTAAAACAGACTGTTTGGTTTTTGTACTCAATGTATGAGTTTAACTTTGTTAACCCATTAAGAGACAAAATTTAATATAATTTTTAAAGGTTAAGAAATCTCCTTTTAATTATATTTAAGAAAAATTTTAAGATTTTTAAAAAAATTTCGAATCGGAGAAATCGGAAGAATTACCTCTATAAGGCCTTAATACAGCAATGGACCGCACTTTAAAGAATAAGATCAAAAAATTATTTTTTCTTGAGATATTATCCTTAGACCTATGTATTAATTCTTCATTAAAAAGTGTTCTGACTGAGGTTTTTGGCCTTAATTCAAATAGGGACCGATCCTCATAGAACCAGTCACTGTATATAGAACAAGTTAATGTTCAATTTGACTCGGATATTAATACAGCAAAAACTTGCATTGAAAAAGCAACGTTCGAAAATAAAATGTCAATGCTAAAAACTAGTTAGTTATATATATAGTTATTTGTAAGTCATTACTAAACTCTTTCTAAGTAATGCAGTAGGTGAGTAGTACTAATTTAAAAGTAATTTCGTGAGTAGGTCCAAATAATTATCATGTTTTTGCTGGTATAATAAACATAAAACAAGCCTATTGAAAATGGTTAAGATAGGTCCATTATTTCACCTAGCCCCCATACAACTGAACCCCCGAATAGGGCTTGTAAACCTTGTAATCAAACTACAGGTCGCAATTTTGGAGATAATCCAATGAAATTTGGTACATGATCGTCTATGGTACCGAAAACGAAGCCTGTTGAAAATGGTTAACATCGGTCTATTATTTCACCTAGCTCCCACACAACTGAACCCGCCGAATAGGCCTTTTAAGTTCTTAATTATGTTTAATATACTCCTATCTCGTCAAAAAGATGTAAAACCAAGTTCAATACTAGCCTTAATAACCCTCATGAATTTTAGAGTTATAGGTCCTCATTTGACCCTAGCCCCTACAAAAGCCCCCTTCAAAATTTGACTTAAATATCCACAATTTTATTCCACAATAAATGGCTTAAGTATGTATATCTGAGACAAGGTACAATTCAACTTAAATGCTTCATTATGAAAACTAAATCACATTTTATACCCTACACCACTTTAGTGGGGAGGGTATATTGGATTTGTGCTGATGTTTGTAACATACAAAAATATTCGTCCTAGACCCACCTTAAAGTATACCAATCGGCTTAGAATCGTTTTTTGAGTCGATTAAGCTATGTCCGTCCGTCCGTCAGTCCGTCTGGCTGGCTGGCTGGCTGGCTGTCCATGTAAACCTTGTGCGCAAGGTACAGGTCGCAATTTTCAAGATAATTGGATGAAATTTGGCACGCACGTTTTATTTGACCTAAGGACGAAGCCTATTGAAAATGGTTAAAATCGGTCCATTATTTCACCTAGCCCCCATAGAACAGAACCCCCCGAAAAGGGCTTCTGAGCTCATAATTATGTTAAATATACAGATATATCGGTAAAATACGGCACAACTAAGTTTTATAGAAGTCTTGATGACCCTGCCAAATTTCATAAAGATCGGGCCACATTTGACCCTAGCTCCCATACAAATTAGCCGAATTAGCTTATAAACACAAATATCGCGATGAAATTCAGCACAATAAAATATTATGTCAATATAAATATATTCACAAAATTTTATCGGGCTTGGTCCATATTTGCCCCTAGCCCCCATATAAAGCCTCTTTCAGAAAATTAGTTTTTCATCCATGAATTGCTTAAATGTATCCGAACAAGGGAATATTGAAGATAAATGCTTTATTATGAAAAATAAATCACATTTAATATTCATAACTGGTGTAGGGTATCATATGGTCGGCCCCGCCCGACTATAATTTCTTACTTGTTACTTTTGTAACAGGTGCAGGGTATTATATGGTCGGCCTCGCCCGACTATAATTTCTTACTTGTTTAATAATAATGTATTTAATTTTATTTATACCTTAATTCAGAAATATTTTAATAATTTCTTGACATAGAAGGGATTTTGTTAAAGAGGGGTTATATGGGGGCAGGAGGTTAATATGGTCCTATCTTTATAGATTTTGGTAGAAGGTTTTACGTCTACATCATTAAGACTTATATAAAACTAAGTTTTGCCTATTTTTGAAGTGACACAAGAATATTTAACATATTTATGAGCTCAAAAGCCCTATACGGGCGGTACAGTTGAATGGGGGCTATACGAAATAAATTGCTGATTTTAACTATTTTCAAAAAAAACAATTTTCCTGATTTTAAAAAGCTAACTTTTTGAAAGTTTATCGGATTTATATGAAATATAGGAGATGTGGATATCAAAAATATCTGGAGTTTTCATAAAATGTATTTTAACAGACAGACTGACGGACATAGCCTAAGCTCCCAATGGGTTAATTGTTTATTAAAAACAATAAGAAAAAACCAAAATAAATAAACAAAATTTATTTACATTTTTCGTCAAAAAAAATTATTTACTGATAAAACGTGACCAAAAAAAAGCAAACAAACAAATATTACTATATCAAATTAAAAATTTAAAACATCTATAGAAAGTATAATAATCATATTTTCAACAAATGAAACACAAATTATCAACAGAAAAATACAGATTACAATCTAAAGCAAATACATGGAAAGTTTCTACAACAACACTAAAGCTTAACTGTAATCTATAAATAATTACTTATAAACAATTTGTTTTTAATTAATAATTTAAAATACAAAATACTCAATACAAATTTACTAGACACTGATAAGATTCGTTGCAATGATGACCGTAGAACTGAGCTAAGACTTTTAGTATATAATTTTTTTTTTTAATATAAAAGTGCAATTTTTTAATAAAATTGCACGCAGTTTTATTTGGCGTCTCTAGCAAGAAACATTATTAGTTTGAATATATTACAAGATATTTCTTTTCAAAATGTATCAATTATTGTTATATATTTTAATTTTATTTGTAAGCGTAATTTTAAGTCTCTATGTATATTTGACTTGGCATTTTGATCATTGGATTAAACGTAAAATACCGGGACCTAAACCTTTGCCCTTGTTTGGTACTTTTCCGGGTATGGTTAATGCTAAAAGAAATTTTATTTACGATTTGGATGAAGTTTATAGGTGAGTTGTTGACAAATTTTATTAAGGAATTGTTTGATCTTTGGAAAAAAAAGTATTGACACAGAACTGGTGTCCCGGAAGACGGAGAATTAATCACTTTGTACGAATAAAATGCTGATCTTAAATTGACATAAAATAAAGTTGAACCCTTTTTACCAATTTCCCTGCACCATACTCAAGTATTTATCATTTTTCATTCTTTTTCAGACAATTTAAAAATAAGGCCAAATTTGTGGGCGTATTTGTTACCCGAAATCCCCAGATAATGATATTGGATCCGGAAATATGTAAAGATATTTTGATTACAAATTTTAAAAGTTTTCAAGATAATGAATCATCTCAATGGGTAAGTATAAATTTAAAATATAAGACCAGGACCAGCTTTAAGTAGGCCATTCTATATAGGGACTCAGATCTACATATTTATAGTCAATTATCACGTAATTTGATATACAGATTTTTTAATTTATAAAAATTTATTTATATTAAATTTTGCTACAAATTCAATATAACGAAATCCATGATGATGAGATGAATTTTGAAAGACGTCCTCTATGGGGTCTTTGGTTAATTATGATCCAAATACTACATATTTCGATAGAATGTATGGGGTCTAGGGGGTCTAATATGAACTTACCTGATTCTGATTTAATTTAATATTCAGATTATCGTTTTTTTATTTACAAAATTGACAGTAACATACGTTTTTGGGAAAGGTTCTCTATGGAGTCTTTGTGAAAAGTTTGATAAAGTAATTTATCTTTTATGACAAATCGTTTATGCCGGATTTTATCACAACACTAATATATTCAAGTAGTTTAGTAACAAAAACTAAACTCTTGGGGGCTTTATACGGGGCCTAGGGACAAATACCCTGCAAAAATTTAGACTACTCCGCAAACGCGTGTAAAGAGTACACCTCAAAGGTCTAGGACTGGTCCAAAACGAATCCAAATACATGGAAAAAACATACTCCATTTAACATTGTTATGTCCTAGGTGAGGACCACGTAGTCCATGAAAGCATTACATCGGAATAATCCCAAAACTAGTCCCTTGCATAAATTATGGGAGTACATGATCCACATCATGATCCTAGTGTAATGTGGACCATGTTGTTTTCAAAAATAATAAACATGATCCATGCCTGCATTAGGACTACTAAACGGATTATGTATTCCAATAATGTTTAAAGGCGAGTAGTTTTTGGATTACCTAAATGGATTATTTCACGGAATTCCATGGCGGTAAGACAGATTTTTGGGAAAGGACCTTTTTATATAGGAATATGAATTATCGGTCAGACTCTACTGCGTTTAATAGCATAATTAATTTCTTATGATAAATCGTATAAGAATGACTTTTACGCAATACTGATATATTCAAGTTGTTTAGTTTTTTATGATAAACTGAATTTCTGAATAAGGCTTTATATAGGTCAAATATAGTCCTACTCTCATAAAATATGGTTCAGCCTAAAAGGTAATACAATTTTTATAGATTTTGCTTCATAATCAAGGCGTTCAAGACCAACTCTAAGAGGGACTTAGTGAAATCATAGTCCAAAGTCAATATCGGCTTTGATTTTCAATTTCCGAACGTGGAACCGAGTCCTTGTTGCATGACATTAAATTCACCACCTACAAACCAATTCAAAACTCCTACTTATTTATTAACAAAAAGTTGTGGAAATAGAAAAGACCACAAAAAAATATATATTAAAATTCTATTTTTCTTCCAGATGAATCGCAAAAAAGAACCCATTTCGGGCAGTAATCCCTTTGCTTTACCAGCAGCTGATTGGAAAATAAAACGAGCCGAAATTGTGCCAGCTATGACAATGTCTCGAGTAAAAGGCATGTTTTCAATAGTTGAGGCCATATGCAAGAAAATGAACAGATATCTGAAACATATAGTAGAAACTGGACAAACAACTATTGATGCTAAAGATGTAAGAAAATGGATGCAAAAAATTGTATTAACAAACACTTGAGATTATTAAAATGCCTTTCTTACAGATCGCTTTACACTTTACCGGCGAGGTAGTGGCTGATGTTGGTTGGGGCATAGAGGCTGGTAATTTTGTTATAGATAATGCTAATCTCGCTAAGGAGGACACGCCCTTTTTAAGCATGTCCAAACAGTTAATAGCGCAAACTTTCAATGCTTTTAAATACTTTTTCATTGCCGGTATATTTCCCATAGTGCGTTATTTAGTCTATGTACGATTTTTCCCCGAAATTACCGATCGTTTCTTTTTGCAATTAACCAAATCAGCTTTACAAATAAGAAAATCAAATGCCAATAATAATAGGCAAGATTTTCTGCAGCACATGATGGAGTTGCAACAAAAGAAGGGCATAAGTGAAACAGAAATTGTGGCTCATCAGTTGACACTATTATTTGATGGTTTCGAAACCTCGGCTACTTTAATCAGTCATTGTCTATTGCTGGTGGGTGGTGGATAAATGAAAAGTAAAAATTTTGTTTAAATATTCTTGCAATTACAGTTGGCACGTTATCCTGAAAAACAAGAAAAACTACGTTTGGAAATACAGCAACATTTTGAGGCTCATGCAAATACTTTCGATTTTGATGAGTTAGTTAAACTACCCTATTTGGAACAATGTCTAGCAGGTAAGCTTTTTTCAAATATTTCAAACATAAATCAAGCTGCATTTATCTTCTTACAAAAGCGAAAAGAAAGTAAAAATATAAAATGTATATCTTCCGGTGGTATTTACTTTGTGTGTTGCATTTTAGAAACTTTGCGCATTTTTACTCCTTTACCATATATGGCAAAAGTCTGCACCCAACCTTGTGAGCTGCTTAACAATGATGGAGTTTCCCTGCAATTACAACCTGGAGATGTTTGTCTCATACCCTTGCACTCGTTGCATCATGATGAAGAGTATTATCCACAGCCGGAAGTGTTTGTGCCAGAACGTTTTGATGAGGAAAATGGTGGCACCAAAAAGTACAAAGATATGGGTGTCTATTTACCATTTGGTGATGGTCCAAGAATATGTATAGGTTCGTAAGAGAGTTGTTCTAACTGCACTATATGTAAATTAAAACTTTGTATTTTTCTTTTGGTTTGCTTGTAATTTGCAGGTATGAAATTTGGCTTGTCTCAGGCAAAAGCCGCAGTTGCCCAGGTAATTAAACATTTTGAATTAACGGTTAATGAAAGAACACGCAAGGATAATTATCAGGCTGCAGATGGTTTTATCATTGGTTTAGATGGTGGCATATTTCTAGATATAAAGGCTTTGTAAGGGTCGTATATAATTAGAATACCAGTTGTAATGGTATTTATTATTAGTATTAAAATTAATTAAGCCTTTTTCGTAATTGTCAGAAATTAGTATTTAAAAATGTATATTTTATAGCAAAAATTTAATATGTAAAATGAAATAAAAATATTTTATTGCTAATAAAAGAATCTTATATTAATTAAAATAGTTCCACTTTTTTCCCGCAATTGCCCTTTCAAAAACGTCAAAATTTAAATATTGATTAGAGGCAGTGTTGCCAATTTGACGTTTTTCCCGAATAGTCTACTCTATAGTTTAGTTTATAGTCTATTCTATGATCTAGTCTGTAGTCTAGTCATAGTCTAGTCTATAGTCTAGTCCATAGTCCAGTCTATAGTCTAGTCCATAGTCTAGTCTATAGTCTAGTCCATAGTCTAGTCTATAGTCTAGTCCATAGTCTAGTCTAGTCCATAGTCTAGTCTATAGTCTAGTCCATAGTCTAGTCTATAGTCTAGTCTATGTCTAGTCTATAGTCTAGTCTATAGTCTAGTCCATAGTCTAGTCTATAGTCTAGTCTATGGTCTAGTCTATAGTCTAGTCTATAGTCTAGTCTATAGTCTAGTCTATAGTCTAGTCTATAGTCTATAGTCTAGTCTATAGTCTAGTCTATAGTCTAGTCTATAGTCTAGTCTATAGTCTAGTCTATAGTCTAGTCTATAGTCTAGTCTATAGTCTAGTCTATAGTCTAGTCTATAGTCTAGTCTATAGTCTAGTCTATAGTCTAGTCTATAGTCTAGTCTATAGTCTAGTCTATAGTCTAGTCTATAGTCTAGTCTATAGTCTAGTCTATAGTCTAGTCTATAGTCTAGTCTATAGTGTCTATAGTCTAGTCTATAGTCTAGTCTATAGTCTAGTCTATAGTCTAGTCTATAGTCTAGTCTATAGTCTAGTCTATAGTCTAGTCTATAGTCTAGTCTATAGTCTAGTCTATAGTCTAGTCTATAGTCTAGTCTATGTCTAGTCTATAGTCTAGTCTATAGTCTAGTCTATAGTCTAGTCTATAGTCTAGTCTATAGTCTAGTCTATAGTCTAGTCTATAGTCTAGTCTATAGTCTAGTCTATAGTCTAGTCTATAGTCTAGTCTATAGTCTAGTCTATAGTCTAGTCTATAGTCTAGTCTATAGTCTAGTCTATAGTCTAGTCTATAGTCTAGTCTATAGTCTAGTCTATAGTCTAGTCTATAGTCTAGTCTATAGTCTAGTCTATAGTCTAGTCTATAGTCTAGTCTATAGTCTAGTCTATAGTCTAGTCTATAGTCTAGTCTATAGTCTAGTCTATAGTCTAGTCTATAGTCTAGTCTATAGTCTAGTCTATGTCTAGTCTATAGTCTAGTCTATAGTCTAGTCTATAGTCTAGTCTATAGTCTAGTCTATAGTCTAGCCTATAGTCTATAGTCTAGTCTATAGTCTAGTCTATAGTCTAGTCTATAGTCTAGTCAATAGTCTAGTCTATAGTCTAGTCTATAGTCTAGTCTATAGTCTAGTCTATAGTCTAGTCTATAGTCTAGTCTATAGTCTAGTCAATAGTCTAGTCTATAGTCTAGTCTATAGTCTAGTCTATAGTCTAGTCTATAGTCTAGTCTATAGTCTAGTTTATAGTCTAGTCTATAGTCTAGTCTATAGTCTAGTCTATAGTCTAGTCTATAGTCTAGTCTATAGTCTAGTCTATAGTCTAGTCTATAGTCTAGTCTATAGTCTAGTCTATAGTCTAGTCTAGTCTAGTCTAGTCTATAGTCTAGTCTATAGTCTAGTCAATAGTCTAGTCTAGTCTAGTCTAGTCTAGTCTATAGTCTAGACTATAGTCTAATATATAGTCTAATCTATAGTCTAATCTATAGTCTAGTCTATAGTCTAGTCTATAGTCTAGTCTATAGTCTAGTCTATAATCTAGTCAATAGTCTAGTCTATAGTTTAGTCTATAATGTGGTCTTTAGTTTAGTTTAAAGTCTAATGTATGGTCCGGTCTATAATCAAATCTAAAGTCGAATAAAAAATTCTGGTAAAATATCCAGTTTAAATTTGACGTTTTCTATCGGCTTTTGCAAAAACCTAAATCTGACAGTTTCTGGCGTTTGTTTGACATGGTTTAACAAGAAATGGTGGAAAAATATTGGCAATACTGATTACGGGTATCACAAATGTAATCTTAAATTTTCTCTTAAGTTCTGACACAGTGCCGTATTTTGTTGAAACGCTCTTACTGTTCAGATCTCTTCAAAGTTTAAACTATAAACTCTCTATATTTAAAAATTCTCTTTTTTATCTATAGAATTTTAATATTTATGTGCAAAAATAGAAAGAATAAATTTTTGCATTTTAATAATAAAATGAAGAGTTCACTAGTCTCTCTATGCTGATAAGACAAATTCAAGATAGTGGCCCCACAACATACAGACGTACTTTTTGCAACAGATTTTCAATAACAGTGCAGTTTCAGACTTTAAGTGAAGCATAACTTGCGTGAAATGTTTAATTTATTATATTTTATTTTTATTATAATCAGTATAATCCTAAGCGTACTTTTAGGACTCTATGTCTATTTAACATGGCATTTTGATTATTGGATAAAAAGAAAAATACCAGGACCCAAGCCAAGAGCACTGTATGGTACTTTTCCAGGTACCATAGATGGCAAAAGGAATTTCATATATGATTTAGATGAGATTTATAGGTAAGTTAGGGAAAAAGTAAACAAATTTCTAATTTTAAAAAATTCAACAATTTCATTTCCTTTTAGACAATTCAAAAACAAAGCCAATTTTGTGGGTGTTTTTATGACCAGAAGTCCCCAGTTAATGATCTTAGATCCTGAATTGTGTAAAGAAATTTTGATAACAAATTTTAAATGTTTTCAAGAAAATGAATCTTCTATAAGGGTAAGTAATGTAATTATAAATCCTGCACATTATTGTTATAAGAATTTTTGAAACTATAGACAGATCGTGTTAGAGAACCAATATCTGGCAGTAATCCCTTTGTTTTACCCTTTGATGAATGGAAGGTAAAAAGAGCAGAAATAGTACCAGGAGTTACCTCATCTAAGGTGAGTTTCTTTTATATTATTTTCAGAATAATTAATTTTGCATTAATTTCATTGCTACAGATAAAAGGCATGTTCCCGATTATTGACAATGTCTGTACAAAATTTAGAGAATATTTGAAAAATGAAATAAAAAATGGTACCAAGACCTTAAATGCTAAGGAGGTAAGAGATTTTGTATAAAAATTAAATCAAACAGTACAAAGATATCTAAAATAATGTTGAATAAATATTAGATCATTTAATTTCATTACAGGTGGCCCTAAAATATACTGGCGATGTGGTGGCCGATGTGATATGGGGTATAGACGCTGAAAATCTATCCACCACTAAAGATGTCTCTCAAGAGAAATCCTCTATATTTAACATGTCTAAAACAATGATCGCTCAAAATTTCCATGCCTTTAATTACTATTTCATAGCTAGAATATTTCCCATTATACGGCGATTTTACTATGTGCGCTTTTTTCCCGAAATAACAGATCGTTTCTTTACGAAACTATCACGGTCTGCTGTGGAGCTAAGACAGGTTCAAGAAAATAACACTAGACAAGATTTTCTACAATATATGGTGGAGTTAAAACAGAAAAAGAATATTTCCGATATACAACTAACGGCCCATAATTTGACATTTCTCTTTGATGGTTTCGAAACATCTGCTACTTTGATCAGCCATTGTTTATTGTTGGTAAGTAATTTCATAAGATATTGTATGAGATTTTAATTAAAATTTTTCATAGCTGGCGCGTTATCCTTTAGCCCAGCAAAAGTTAAGGCAGGAAATACAACAACACCTTACCGTTAACTCCACCTTAAATTTTGATGATTTAATAAAGCTTCCCTATTTGGAACAATGTGTAGCAGGTGAGAGATTTCAATTTCATTTTGCCTAAATAATTTTTTGTGATTAAATTTCTTTTTGGTTCTTTGGTCTGGTCTGTTGTCAAAATCTCATACTTTTCTAGAAACTTTACGTATATTTACTCCTTTACCTTTTATGGCCAAAGTCTGCACACAACCTTGTGAATTTAGCAACAATGATGGTGTTTCCCTTCAAATACAACCTGGAGATATTTGTCTCATTTCCCTGCACTCTATGCATCATGACGAAGAGTTTTTCCCCCAACCGGAGGAGTTTAGGCCAGAACGTTTTGCCGAAGAGAATGGTGGCACCAAGAAGTACAAAGACATGGGTGTATATTTGCCATTTGGCGATGGTCCAAGGATATGTTTAGGTTTGTATTGCATCTAGCCATTGCTCACATGTAATTTAATGTTTGCAACATTTTGTGTTTGTTGTGTAAAGTTTGTTAGAGGGTTTGTGGATTGTAATTAATATATATTTTTTTCGTTTTATTCTTGTTAGCTTTTTACTAAGTATTTTTGATTGCAGGTATGAAGTTTGCTTTAACCCAAGCCAAAGCAGCCATTGTGGAGGTAATTAAACATTTTGAATTAACGGTTAATGAAAGAACGCGTCAGGATAATTATCAGTCTGCTGATTCCTTTATGAGTGGCTTAGATGGTGGCATTTACTTGGATATAAAGGAGTTATAAAATAACAAAACGATGGTAAAAAGTTTAATTAAATGAATCTTATAAAGAATAAAGTAGAAAAGAAAAATATAATGACAAAAATGCCAAAGAAAGTGAAATTTTATTTAACTCGCTTCACTTAACATAATTTTGAAATTAAGGTTTAAGGGTGGATCATAAAAAGTCAGTCAACTTCTAAGAGACATAAAACATAATTGAACCAATTAGGGGTGGCACATACTATGCAGAGCAAGAATTGTCTTCTGTTATAAAACCTTAACAAATCAATTGCCTTCAATATTTAAGCCATTTATCAATAAATAAGATCTTTGAATTCAAAATATAAGCAAAAACAAAAATCAATCAACTTCTATCAGCAATATATAGTAAAATATTTTAATGGATTATATTCATTTAATTTTCTTTATTTAAAAATCAAATTGAATGAATGAAACAATCGTTCATTTATTCAATCGTTGTGTTTTAAACCATATACAAATACTCTCAATCTTAAATAAACATGTTTTCCCATCTAATCATTATAAGTCTTTAATTTCCAAAGCAACATCCATTCCCTTTTCCCCAACTGCCTCTAGCTCTTGCCAGGCATTCGCGTGAACGTATATTGCATGCACATGACATAAGTGAAATAAAAACCCTCGCACACATAAAGACACTTATACGAGACTATGTAGTAGTACTACTTCTATGTTCCTATATTTACAAATCTTGTGTACCCGCGTATGTTTGTAAATAAGAGCAGAGGAAAGTAAACGTGAAAAAAAAGTTGGTAATATAAGTGGCAATAATATTGAAAATGCCACAACTCATGCAACAGACACAGATACACACACTCACCAAACGTATGTAAGTACTTTCAAATCAATTTAATGAATGTAGGCAACCGATAAATTTGGTAAAAGGCAAGAAAAAAAAATCACACACTTTTTAAAACCCACGATATTAAACACAGTCGTATGTATAGAAAATAATACGTATATGCAAATTGTTTAGATGTTGGTTGGCATATAATGAAATAGAGTGCATGAAAATTAAGGTTATAAGACGAATCTTTAGTTAAACACATGAGTTTGATAGATATTTAAAGGAATTCAATCAGTTTGTGAATTCTAAAGTTTAACTTTGGTTTCTCGTCAACCTCTTCTATTTATCTCAGATTTTTTAATTTTTACACTAAAAAGGGGCTTTTTACTTTCCTTAATCAGAATCAGACTAGTATTATCTCAGAGAAAGAATTTACAAATAATGATGGTGTCCCCTCAAATAGAACCTGGTCACAATTTCCTGCACACCATGCATCATGGCAAAGAGTTTCCCCTAAACGAAGCAAGAAAATGTATTGATAATTTTTCAATAGAAAGAAAATTTATTGAAGTTTTTCTATAGAATGAGAATTTATTGAAAATTTTCTGTTGAAAGAAAATTTTCTATTGAAAAAAAAATTATTGAAAATTTTCTATAGAAATTAAAAATTTTCTAAAGAAAGAAAATATTTCAAAAATTTTCTATAGAAAGAAAATTTATTAAAAATTTTCTATACAAACAAAATTTATTAAAAATGTTCTATACAAACAAAATTTATTGAAAATTTTCTATAGAAAGAAAATTTATTGAAAATTTTCTATAGAAAGAAAATTTATTAAAAATTTTCTATAGAAAGAAAATTTATTAAAAATTTTCTATAGAAATAAAATTTATTGAAAATTTTCTATAAAATGAAATTTTATTGAAAATTTTCTATAAAAAGAAAATTAATTGAAAATTTTCTATAAAAAGAAAATTAATTGAAAATTTTCTATAAAAAGAAAATTAATTGAAAATTTTCTATAAAAAGAAAATTAATTGAAAATTTTCTATAAAAAGAAAATTAATTGAAAAATTTCTATAGAAAGAAAATTTATTAAAAATTTTCTATAGAAAGAAAATTTATTAAAAATTTTCTATAGAAAGAAAATTTATTAAAAATTTTCTATAGAAAGAAAATTTATTAAAAATTTTCTATAGAAAGAAAATTTATTGAAAATTTTCTATAGAAAGAAAATTTATTAAAAATTTTCTATAGAAAGAAAATTTATTAAAAATTTTCTATAGAAAGAAAATTTATTAAAAATTTTCTATAGAAAGAAAATTTATTGAAAATTTTCTATAGAAAGAAAATATATTAAAAATTTTCTATAGAAAAAAAATTTCTTGAAAATTTTATATAGAAAGAAAATTTCTTGAAAATTTTCTATAGAAAGAAAATTTATTGAAAATTTTCTATAGAAAGAAATTTTATTGAAAATTTTTAATAGAAAGAAAATTTACTGAAAATTTTCTATAGAAAGAAAATTTATTGAAAATTTTCTATAGAAAGAAAATTTATTGAAAATTTTCTATAGAAAGAAAATTTATTGAAAATTTTCTATAAAAATAAAATTTATTGAAAATTTTCTATAGAAAGAAAATTTATTGAAAATTTTCTAAAGAAAGAAAATTTATTGAAACTTTCTATAGAAAGAAAATTTATCAATAATTTTCTATAGAAAGAAAATTTCTTAAAAACTTTCTATAGAAAGAAAATTTATTGAAAATTTTCTATAGAAAAATATTTACTGAAAATTTTCTATTTCAATTTTCTTTTATTGAAAATTTTCTAAAGAAAGAAAATTTATTGAAAATTTTCTATAGAAAGAAAATTTTCTATAGAAAGAAAATTTATTGAAAATTTTCTATAGAAAGAAAATGTATTGAAAATTTTCTATAGAAAGAAAATGTATTGAAAATTTTCTATAGAAAGAAAATGTATTGAAAATTTTCTATAGAAAGAAAATTTATTGAAAATTTTCTATAGAAAGAAAATATATTGAAAATTTTCTATAGAAAGAAAATGTATTGAAAATTTTCTATAGAAAGAAAATTTATTGAAAATTTTCTATAGGAAGAAAATTTAATGAAAATTTTCTATAGGAAGAAAATTTAATGAAAATTTCTATAAGATGAAAATTTTCTATAGGAAGAAAATTTAATGAAAATTTTCTATAGGAAGAAAATTTAATGAAAATTTTCTATAGGAAGAAAATTTATCAAAAATTTTCTATAGAAAGAAAATTTCTTAAAAACTTTCTATAGAAAGAAAATTTATTGGAAACTTTCTATAGAAAAATATTTATTGAAAATTTTCTATTTCAATTTCTTTTGATAGAAACTTTCTGTTACAGTATTATTTAACTTAGATAAGAATGTTTTGATAAGTTGTCTGGACATGCCAAAAATTCGGTAGAATACAGATTCTTCCTTTCACAAGAAATTATAAATTGTGCCAAGTATGGGAGAGACTCCTTATCGGGACATTAATGCTATAATTTTCTTGCTAAATCCGATTCTGAGAAAGATCTATCGCTGTATAAATGTTGGAAAAATAACATTCGAAATTCTTACATAATTTTAAAAATAAAATAACCAAACAAAAGAATAAACTCCTTTACAATTTCTCCTAACAATTTGATAATGGCATTGAATTTCATGTTACTAGATTTGTATGTGTACGAGTATTTCGGTGATTTTCTTTTATTTCGAACAAAAAGGTGAAATTTTCTTTTTAAACCGCACAAATTTATAATAATGACAGGTAATAGAGAGCGGAGAGATGTATTCATTGAAATGATGATGCTGAAAGATGATGATGAAAATTCCACGATGACTATAATAGTGATGAATACTGTCACATCCGCACGCACACCTACAACTACATACATATGTATACATACTCTTATAACTTATAAAGGGTAAATTTTTTGTATGATTTTCTTAGCGTGTAAGACTCAGTCAGTATTTTGTCACTTGTGGTTGATGAGTTTATTGAAACAGGTTGATTTTATTGACATTCTTCTTGTTGCTGCTATTGATGTTGGTTGATTTTTTTTCATTCTGTAACTTATTATACTTATTAAATAAGGTGTGGTTTTTGTCAAACTCTATTACACAAAGATATATACGCAAGTATGTGCAATGACTGACTACATGTATTTGCACTCACTTACACACACTTCCATTAATAATTACAATATTTGCGAGTATGTGTGGGAGTGCGTGGCAAAAGATGTTTAAAATTAGAAGCTAAAGAAGCACTTAGCGGAAAAAACACTGTAATGATATTATGTGTAATACTCACTCTCACTGCTTTTAAAGCATATGCAATGAGGTTGAGGTTTTGGAGAGAAGGAGTAGATATTTTAGATATAATTAGATAATTAGCTTTTTTTTCGAGAACAAATAACGTGGAATTAAAATTAAATTGGAAATAATAATTTAGATAAGAGAAACAAAATCATTATTTTTTGTACTTGCAACTGAGTTCACTTCTAGTTCTAGTTCTAGTTCAGTTCTAGTTAAGTTCTAGTTCAGTTCTAGTTCAGTTCTAAGTTCAGTTCTAGTTCAGTTCAGTTCAGTTCTAGTTTCAGTTCTAGTTCAGTTCTAGTTCAGTTCTAGTTCAGTTCTAGTTCAGTTCTAGTTCAGTTCTAGTTCAGTTCTAGTTCAGTTCTAGTCAGTTCTAGTTCAGTTCTAGTTCAGTTCTAGTATTCAGTTCTAGTTCCAGTTCAGTTCTAGTTCAGTTCTAGTTCAGTTCTAGTTCAGTTCTAGTCAGTTCTAGTTCAGCTTCTAGTTAAGTTCTAGTTCAGTTCTAGTTCAGTCTAGTCAGTTCTAGTTCAGTTCTAGTTCAGTTCTAGTTCAGTTCTAGTTCAGTTCTAGTTCAGTTCTAGTTCAGTTCTAGTTCAGTTCTAGTTCAGTTCTAGTTCAGTTCTAGTTCAGTTCTAGTTCAGTTCTAGTTCAGTTCTAGTTCAGTTCTAGTTCAGTTCTAGTTCAGTTCTAGTTCAGTTCTAGTTCAGTTCTAGTTCAGTTCTAGTTCAGTTCTAGTTCAGTTCTTGTTCAGTTCTAGTTCAGTTCTAGTTCAGTTCTAGTTCAGTTCTAGTTCAGTTCTAGTTCAGTTCTAGTTCAGTTCTAGTTCAGTTCTAGTTCAGTTCTAGTTCAGTTCTAGTTCAGTTCTAGTTCAGTTCTAGTTCAGTTCTAGTTCAGTTCTAGTTCAGTTCTAGTTCAGTTCTAGTTCAGTTCTAGTTCAGTTCTAGTTCAGTTCTAGTTCAGTTCTAGTTCAGTTCTAGTTCAGTTCTAGTTCAGTCTAGTTCAGTTCTAGTTCAGTTCTAGTTCAGTTCTAGTTCAGTTCTAGTTCAGTTCTAGTTCAGTTCTAGTTCAGTTCTAGTTCAGTTCTAGTTCAGTTCTAGTTCAGTTCTAGTTCATTCTAGTTCAGTTCTAGTTCAGTTCTAGTTCAGTTCTAGTTCAGTTCTAGTTCAGTTCTAGTTCAGTTCTAGTTCAGTTCTAGTTCAGTTCTAGTTCAGTTCTAGTTCAGTTCTAGTTCAGTTCTAGTTCAGTTCTAGTTCAGTTCTAGTTCAGTTCTAGTTCAGTTCTAGTTCAGTTCTAGTTCAGTTCTTGTTCAGTTCTAGTTCAGTTCTAGTTCAGTTCTAGTTCAGTTCTAGTTCAGTTCTAGTTCAGTTCTAGTTCAGTTTCTAGTTCAGTTCTAGTTCAGTTCTAGTTCATTCTAGTTCAGTTCTAGTTCAGTTCTAGTTCAGTTCTAGTTCAGTTCTAGTTCAGTTCTAGTTCAGTTCTAGTTCAGTTCTAGTTCAGTTCTAGTTCAGTTCTAGTTCAGTTCTAGTTCAGTTCTAGTTCAGTTCTAGTTCTAGTTCTGTTCTAGTAGTTCTAGCTTCGTTCTAGTTCTGTTCTAGTTCTGTTCTTAGTTCTGTCTTTAGTTCTGTTCTAGTTTCAGTTCTAGTTCAGTTTAGTTCAGTTCTAGTTCAGTTCTAGTTCAGTTCTAGTTCAGTTCTAGTTCTAGTTCCTAGTTCTGTTCTAGTTCTGTTCTAGTTCTGTTCTAGTTCTGTTCTAGTTCTGTTCTAGTTCTGTTCTAGTTCTGTTCTAGTTCTGTTCTAGTTCTGTTCTAGTTTGTTCTAGTTCTGTTCTAGTTCAGTTCTAGTTCAGTTCTAGTTCAGTTCTAGTTCAGTTCTAGTTCAGTTCTAGTTCAGTTCTAGTTCAGTTCTAGTTCAGTTCTAGTTCAGTTCTAGTTCAGTTCTAGTTCAGTTCTAGTTCAGTTCTAGTTAGTTCTATTTCAGTTCTAGTTCAGTTCAGTTCAGTTCTAGTTCAGTTATAGTCAGTTCTAGTTCAGTTCTAGTTCAGTTCTAGTTAAGTTCTAGTTCAGTTCTAGTTCAGTTCTAGTTCAGTTCTAGTTCAGTTCTAGTTCAGTTCTAGTTCAGTTCTAGTTCAGTTCTAGTTCAGTTCTAGTTCAGTTCTAGTTCTGTTCTAGTTCGTTCTAGTTATGTTCTAGTTATGTTCTAGTTATGTTCTAGTTCTGTTCTAGTTCTGTTCTAGTTCTGTTCTAGTTCTGTTCTAGTTCTGTTCTAGTTCTGTTCTAGTTCTGTTCTAGTTCTGTTCTAGTTCTGTTCTAGTTCTGTTCTAGTTCTGTTCTAGTTCTGTTCTAGTTCTGTTCTAGTTCTGTTCTAGTTCTGTTCTAGTTCTGTTCTAGTTCTGTTCTAGTTCTGTTCTAGTTCTGTTCTAGTTCTGTTCTAGTTCTGTTCTAGTTCTGTTCTAGTTCTGTTCTAGTTCTGTTCTAGTTCTGTTCTAGTTCTGTTCTAGTTCTGTTCTAGTTCTGTTCTAGTTCTGTTCTAGTTCTGTTCTAGTTCTATTCTAGTTCTGTTCTAGTTCTGTTCTGTTCTGTTCTAGTTCTGTTCTATTTCTGTTCTAATTCTGTTCTAGTTCTGTTCTAGTTCTGTTCTAGTTCTGTTCTAGCTCTGTTCTAGATCTGTTCTAGATCTGTTCTAGATCTGTTCTAGTTCTGTTCTAGTAAATTCAAGTTTACTTTCAATAATTCGTGAAAATAAATTGAAACCATCAATTTATTTTACTTTCAAAAATGAATCTTAATGAATCGAAAATTGTGAAAATTTTCTACTTTTGCTAATAAAAATATTCAATAAGAATCGAAATTTAAATACATTTGGTTTGGATCAATCTCAAATTGTTATAACAGTATACATTTGTTCTTCAAGATTTATGAATTATTTATTAAATTTTCTATTTAAACTTTAGCATTTACTGGGCCTATTTTTGTAACAATTAAAATTCCACAAAAACTTCTTCTTTTAATAAATTTCTATCTCACTGCATTTGTCTGTATAATTTGTGCTGCTAATAAACATCTGCCAACATTGTCCATTTCATTCTTTGAACTTAAATAAATTTAATTAAAATGTCCTAAAGCTGAATAACTTAAATTAATTTCATTTTATTCTATTGTTATAGTAATTTTTATAAGGAGTTTGAGTAGAAAAAACAACGATTTTTCAACAAACAGTTTTGTAACAAAAATTTTAACATTAAATTATTTTCTGCTTCAATTATCAGAACAAGTTATTCTAAGAAGAAATTAAAATAGAAATGCAAAAAATCAACAAATTAAAAGTAAATAAAATTCAGCTCTTCCCCTTTTAAATAAAATTACACACATTTCCATTTAAAGGGCGCTACAATTGCTCAAGATTAAAACAAAACATTATAAAATATTTAACTGTTTTTGTAAAGAATTTCTACGCATTTAACCCTCATTTAACCGAGAAAAAGCAATAACACACATTCCGCAAAGATAAGCAAAAGAAGTATTAACTCGATATGTAGACATGCAGCAACAAAAAGTGGCATGCATTTCAGCAGCAGGACATACACACAACTGTGGGAGGGTGGCAAGTGCGTTCATATGCATACTGCTCTTCTTTAGTATTTTGTTAAGTACTCAGCAGGCATGTCTTCTACTTGTAATTGAAGCTAATAATGTGCTTTTTTCATCTTCTTTTTTCAATCCCCTGAGTGCTAGGTTTTATATGAAATAATGTTAAACTTGTACTTAAAGATTAGCCTTTTTTCACTTAACTACTCCTGCTGCTGTTCTCTTGTAAAGTGACACTTTTCATTAAGAAAATTAAATGCATTGAGGATTTAAAGATTGTGGCAAATAAGAAGTACAAGTATGTTTTAAGCAGCGTTTAAATATGCAGCACTAGCACCACCTCTCTTGTATATGACTATAAAATAAATATGAAACTTTATCATTTTTGTATCACTTTGCTACTAAAAATTGCAGTCATATATATTCGTATTAATATAAAAATTGCAACTCGTGTTTGCAATTTCTAGTAGCAGGCAGACATAATTGCAGGCCAACACAAATATATTTTTGTGCTTTAGCAGCGCACACTCAAATTTGTTAAACTAATATGGCGAGTATTGATGTTATTTTGTTTGCGTTTAGTTTTTCCTAGCAGCAATGTAACTTTATTTTGGTTTTGCTACTGCCAGTTGTAGTTTTATTTATTATTTTTTGGCAATATTGATGCTGGAATTTGTAAATAAACATAAGTAGGTATGTATGTCATTCATGAGCTTAAATTCAATATAACACTTCACATTTTTACGCATGTATGTATGTATGTATGTATGTATGTATGTATGTATGTATGTATGTATGTATGTATGTATGTATGTATGTATGTATGTATGTATGTATGTATGTATGTATGTATGTATGTATGTATGTATGTATGTATGTATGTATGTATGTATGTATGTATGTATGTATGTATGTATGTATGTATGTATGTATGTATGTATGTATGTATGTATGTATGTATGTATGTATGTATGTATGTATGTATGTATGTATGTATGTATGTATGTATGTATGTATGTATGTATGTATGTATGTATGTATGTATGTATGTATATTTATCCTATGTATATCCTGTACTGATTAAACACATTAATTATTAAAATATAGTTTACATATTCTCATAGTTTCTGTATGATATCATACAGAAAATACTACCTTGATATTTGTTTGTTTTTTTTCCTTAATGTTTTACAAAATAATATATGTAACTACATTTCTAAAAAAAATTATATAATAATCTTCCACATTTTAGCAGTGTGATTTGAATAATTTGTAAAGTAAGCTCATTAGAATTCAACAAAAAATATTTTAATTATGTGTGTTCACCCTGTTTTATACAAGGTGATTATAAATTTATTAATTTTCTACAACAAAAAATTTTTAAAACTATCATTTGGTTATAAAATTGTTATAAGTATAAGAATATTATCTTACAACTACATTACTCAAAAATGTTTATTCATTAGAAACAAAATAATAAAAACATCTAAAGAACGCTTTTAATTTCAGTTGTGTTTTATGGGGTAGCCATATTTTCAATAACATATACATATTTATTTAATTCATATGGAGGTTCCAAGCCCCCTAATAAAAGTCTGCCCATTTTTTCCCAATGCTCATAATGAAGTTAAAGTTTTTCGTCAAAATTAGAAAATTCTGACTCTAATAGTTTCCGAGAAAAACGATTTCTGTATTTAATTCATATGGGAGGTGCCACTATGTATATTTTACAAACTATTTTTTATGTTGCGAAAAATAATTATCCTTAATTAGAGATTGTGGTAACACTGTTTATTCATAAAATAAAATATAAGAAAACAATAAATAAATTTGAAGCTAGCAGTTGCAAAACAAAATTTAATTGCTGCTAGGAAAAACTCAGCGCAAATAAAAATATCATCAATACTAGCCATATTAGTTTAACAGATTTGAGTGTGCGCTGCTATAGCACAAAAATATATTTTTTTTCTTGTACAACAAACAAGAGATTAATACTGTTCATTCGTGCTGCTAGAGATTGCAGTGTAACGTCGCAATTTTTCTAGTTAAACATAAAAACAGAACGGCAATATTTAGTAGCAATGTTATTTAAATCTGAAAAAGTTTAAATATTTTTAGTATGACGAGTGATAAAAATGTGTATTTTGCGGCAAATGCTGACTAATATATTAGTAAAAGTAAACACTGGTTTTAAGTACACTTATTATGCGTACATATTTACACACATTTATTTCTTTTAAAGTGACCTAACTTTTATTATCAAGGACACCATACCACCCCCTATACACCCTTCGCAAAACTCCCCCTTTTTCAATTACTCTGACACTCTTACTCAGTCCCTGCAACCCTATTTCTTGTATTTGTTTTGTAAGGAACTCAATAAAAGATCAAAGCAGTTGATAAAGATTTTGTTTGCAATTTTCCAGTTCAATGATTGCATTTATTATTATTATTTTTAATTATGACCATGAAATACAAATAGTCGTTTGTTTTTCTTTGCAAAAATATGGGGGTACTATTTGTTCTACTTTATCAGTTTTGTAGATTTTATAGTGGTCAACTTTTCTTTTTGGTTCACTTTAATGGGGACAATACAGGACAAATTGCTTTTGTTATTTAAGAAAAAAAATTAATTTAAATAAATAAATATTATAAATATGCATATAAAAGATTCAAGCACTTGCACTTAAAGTACTTAAAGCACTTAAAAGTTCGCTTTGAACTCGCGAGGAGTAATCAGGACCACTAAAAACCAAATCAAAACTGTTATGTTATAACAGATAACCCCATTTTTTGGAGATGAATTTTCTTCAGTTTTGAAAATTGAATTGAACTACAACTGAACTAGAACTGAACTAGAACTGAACTAGAAAACTGAACTAGAAACTGAACTAGAATGAACTAGAACTGAACTAGAACTGAACTAAACTGAACTAGAACTGAACTAGAACTGAACTAGAACTGAAATAGAACTGAAACTAGAACTGAACTAGAAACTGAACTAGAAAACTGAACTAACTGAACTAGAACTGAACTAGAACTGAACTAGAACTGAACTAGAACTGAACTAGAACTGAACTAGAACTGAACTAGAACTGAACTAGAACTGAACTAGAACTGAACTAGAACTGAACTAGAACTGAACTAGAACTGAACTAGAACTGAACTAGAACTGAACTAGAACTGAACTAGAACTGAACTAGAACTGAAAAGAAAGAACTACGAACTGAAAGAACTGAACACGAACTAGACAAAGAACTGAAAGAACTGAACTAGAACTGAACTAGAACTGAACTAGAACTGAACTAGAACTGAACTAGAACTGAACTAGAACTGAACTAGAACTGAACTAGAACTGAACTAGAAACTGAACTAGAACTGAACTAGAACTGAACTAGAACTGAACTAGAACTGAACTAGAAAGAACTAGAAACTGAACTAGAAATGAACTAGAACTGAACTGAACTGAAACTAGAACTGAACTAGAAAGAACTAGAACTGAACTCGAACGAACTAAACTGAACTAGAACTGAACTAGAACTGAACTAGAACTGAACTAGAAAGACTAGAACTGAACTAGAACTGAACTAGAACTGAACTAGAACTGAACTAGAACATGAACAAGAAAATGCCCAGCAAAAATAAAACTAAGTCAGACTTCGAAACGAAGAACATTTATCACACTTCTAAAGTAGCAGTAAGTGATTTTTTATATTTAATGTCTTCCGTAGAAGCGAAACTAGTCCAGTTTTTTCAATTGCTTGAAGATATATTTTTGTTATTCTTAAATTTGTATGAGGTAAACAATTTTATTTTTGGTCTTTTGGTCATAATGTGTCTATTTCCCTTATTAATGTTAATATTATATAAGTCAAATGTTGTATTCTATAATACAATTTCGCATCCAAATATGTAACTTCCAAAAAAAGGAAACTAAAATTTACTTCTTGAGAAGACTTCCGAAGTAAGTGAATTTGGAATTCAACTAGGAAAGGACATCCCTCCAATGACAAGCCTCTCTTAAAATCATTATTTCTGCAGGTCTTTTCCAGAACTTCCATGGAGTAAATTCTTTTTTTCGCTTCTTTGGATGTTCTTCTTTTTACTGGGTGGTATTATCACTGAGCCAAAAAGGCATAACACAAACTTCTTTATAACATCAAAATTATTATTAGTGCCAAAAATTTGTTGAAGGATTACAGCCCACATTTCACCTCAAAAGATAAATAAATTTTGAAATAAAATCTACATTTATTGGCTTCATAAATTAACAAGCATATAAATCTAACCATCTATAATACTCAAACAGTAACTTGAATATTTCACTGTAATATAACAAGAACAAATTAAAAAGCTGTGATATTTTGTTAAAATGAAATTCTATACTGACAGCTTATTTCTACATTTTACTCTTGCTATTAATGGTAAACAATTTTATCATATAAAAAAAATAATGCAAATATATAAATATAAAATAATGCAAATATAAAAAATTTATATTATACGAACAACAACACTAAATAAAATTGTTAAATAAATAAAAATATATTTTAAAAAATCGTATAAATAACTTTATTGCTAGTGACAGTTTTATTGAATTTTGATCGATTTATGTGGTTTATTTACTAAAAGGAAAATGTATGGGGAAAAATTGCTGTCTCAAATTTCAATTAAATAAAATAAAATGTAATAAAAATTTTCTATAGAGAACAGAGAAATCATGAAAATCAGTAAGTAGAAAAGAAATGAAAAAAAATTAAATTATTAATAAAAAAATTTAAGAAATAAGTAAGTGGGTTAAGAAAGATTTTTTATATTCTGACAAACATTTCGTAGTTCATATTTGAAGATCAAAAGAAAACACTAAAATTGCGTGGTTGATCAATAATTTTAAAAATTAATTAACTCAATACTAAATACATGCACTCACAATACTTTATGCTCCGCCTCAGTAAAAACTACTTTTAAACTGTCGATAGGTGAGGCGAGTAGAATTTTACCCTATCTTTTAATTGCTATTTAAAAAAATAGTTTTTCAACAAAGTTAATGATTTATTATCCAAAACGGAGTTTTGCGACATACAATCTTTGAACTAGAACCAATCTTTGAACTAAAACTGAACTAGAACTAGAACTGAACTAGACCTGAACTAGAACTGAACTAGAACTGAACTAGAACTGAACTAGAACTGAACTAGAACTGAACTAGAACTGAACTAGAACTGAACTAGAACTGAACTAGAACTGAACTAGAACTGAACTAGAACTGAACTCGAACTGAACTAGAACTGAACTAGAACTGAACTGAACTAGAACTGAACTAGAACTGAACTAGAACTGAACTAGAACTGAACTAGAACTGAACTAGAACTGAACTAGAACTGAACTAGAACTGAACTAGAACTGAACTAGAACTGAACTAGAACTGAACTAGAACTGAACTAGAACTGAACTAGAACTGAACTAGAACTGAACTAGAACTGAACTAGAACTGAACTAGAACTGAACTAGAACTGAACTAGAACTAACTAGAACTGAAATAGAACTGAACTAGAACTTGAACTGAACTAGAACTGAACTAGAACTGAACTAGAACTGAACTAGAATTGAACTAGAACTGAACTAGAACTGAACTAGAACTGAACTAGAACTGAACTAGAACTGAACTAGAACTGAATTAGAACTAAACTAGAACTGAACTAGAACTGAACTAGAACTGAACTAGAACTGAACTAGAACTGAACTAGAACTGAACTAGAACTGAACTAGAACTGAACTAGAACTGAACTAGAACTGAACTAGAACTGAACTAGAACTGAACTAGAACTGAACTAGAACTGAACTAGAACTAAACTAGAACTGAACTAGAACTGAACTAGAACTGAACTAGAACTGAACTAGAACTGAACTAGAATTGAACTAGAACTGAACTAGAACTGAACTAGAACTGAACTAGAACTGAACTAGAATTGAACTAGAACAGAACTAGAACTGAACTAGAACTGAACTAGAACTAGAACTGAACTAGAACTGAACTAGAACTAGAACTGAACTAGAACTGAACTAGAACTGAACTAGAACTGAACTAGAACTGAACTAGAACTGAACTAGAACTGAACTAGAACTGAACTAGAACTGAACTGAACTAAAAACTGAACTAGAACTTGAAACTAGAACTGAACTAGAACTGAACTAGAACTGAACTAGAACTGAACTAGAACTGAACTAGAACTGAACTGAACTAGAACTGAACTAGAACTGAACTGAACTAGAACTGAACTGAACTGAACTGAACGAACTAGAACTGAACTGAACTGAACTGAAACTGAACTAGAAACTGAACTGACTAGAACGAAACTGAAACTAGAACTGAACTAGAACTGAACTAGAACTGAACTAGAACTGAACTAGAACTGGAACTAGAACTGAACTAGAACTGAACTAGACTAAACTAGAACTGAACTAGAACTGAACTAGAACTGAACTAGAACTGAACTAGAACTGAACTAGAACTGAACTAGAACTGAACTAGAACTGAACTAGAACTGAACTAGAACTGAACTAGAACTGAACTAGAACTGAACTAGAACTGAACTAGAACTGAACTAGAACTGAACTAGAACTGAACTAGAACTGAACTAGAACTGAACTAGAACTGAATTAGAACTGAACTAGAACTGAACTAGAACTGAACTAGAACTGAACTAGAACTGAACTAGAACTGAACTAGAACTGAACTAGAACTGAACTAGAACTGAACTAGAACTGAACTAGAACTGAACTAGAACTGAACTAGAACTGAATTAGAACTAATACCTTTTCACTGATTATTCATAAAATAACAATTATTTACTGAAACCCCGATCGAAAAATCGATTTTTTCGATCAAAAAGTTGAGTTATATAAATTTAAAAAAATATGTAGTGTTTCATAGTTGCAACCATATCTACTACATTTTCTAATTAGTTCCATGTTCCGCCTCAATTCTGTAAAAATTATGTTAAATTATAAAATATCCTCTTCATTTTGCACGCACTCTATCCGAGAAATATTTTTAACAATTGCTTCCACAAAACTTGTATATTCATAATGCTACACAAGACCGTCCTTAACATTCCGTTACATACCCATCATTTATATGGGAGGACATACTGGGCAATTGCAACATGTTCTATACACATTTCCTAAGTAGTTTATTAGGTTTCTGTTACTAAAATGTTGTTCAAATGTAATACCGATCATGTAATTTTAAATTGAACATAAACTATGGTTTTTAGACTCACAAGCGGAGAAAGAGGCATAAAAAAAATAAAAGAACAATTTGCACTTTTAAAATTTGTTATTTTAAAAGTTTATTTTTTACCAATTCGAGTCTCCAAAAACGTTTTGACAAAAATACAGTAACCATTGCTACAGTGTTGTTATTTTTAGTAGAAAATTTAGTGCATGACCACCAAATTGCTGTAAACATACGAGGATGGTTAAAAAAATTAAAGTTTTTTAAGAAAATTCTTAACGATGCAGAAAATTCCTTCGAAAAAATTTTCTACAATTTCAGGTGACAGGTCCTTTTAATAAAGTGCTGTACTAGCACTTAACAATAATTTTACCTCTTCCTGTAATAATGAATTCACCCTCGTTTAATCCCATATTTACGAGTTCTATACAAAAACCTGAATTTCTGTTGTTTCTACAAATTTTTCCTCTTCCTTAGAAAAAACACCGCAAGTGTATATTTTCCTTTGGAATATTTAAACATGTTTGGCAGTAGTAGTGTTTTTTCAACACGACACAACACAAAACGTCCATCTAACAAATTTATTCCACCATATATATAGAGAAGTTTTATATATTTTGTGTGCATTTGTGGTACATACTTAGTTTTGCTTCTGATATCGTGTTGTCGTATGGACTTTAAAATAATAACTTTATTAGTTAAAAATTCTCATGTTGCATGTGTGTGTGTGTGTGGGGAGCAAATAGCGAGGTGCCAATCAAAGGAGTGGTTCATGCATGCATGCTTAAGTTCATGCATGTTGTTGGGTTCATTTTTTCAAGTTTTCTTTTCATGGTTTTTTCGGTTCCGGAAATTGTTAGTTTTATATCCTGCTAAATGTTAGGACTGCTATTATAAACATTATTTGAAGTGAAAAATAATACCAAGGAAATAAAGAAAATAAAATAAATAAATTAAAAAATAGCAATAGGTGTGCAACTTTAATTTTATATTCAAACATTAAATGAAAATTTAATATTTAAATTTAAACAACTTTAGGAAATTTTACAATTTAATTAATAAATCTAAAATGGATTAAAAGGCCATCAAATTTAATTTTCATAACTTTACCAAATGTGGTTTATAAACATAAATGTCTAGTAATTATCATATTGTCTATTACATAATGTAGCAATTAAATACACAATTAAGATACTTTAACAGTAAGTTGTATGAATCTTATATAAGACAAACTTTCTTAGACAATCAATTCAAATTATTTGAAGAAGACAACACAAAAACTCGAAACAGTCACACACATGCCATTAGTCAAAGTTAATTATTTGACAAACCAAAAAACACAGATTGACTACCCAACAACAACAATATAGTGCTGCTGCACCATGCTCCGGGGTCACATAACAGAAAGAACATGTTACAGACATAAGGGGACGACTACTGATAGATAAACCACAAATCGACCAACAATACAGTCACCCCGTATGACAAAAACATTAACCAATATTATGCCACATCAATACACAATCCCATATCCCAACACACTCCAATAAACACCAATTTTTTGTATTTTTGGTCCTGGAAGGGAGCAGCACGAAAATATGTATAAAGTATCCTTAATGAGAAAACAACACAACAGCAAGCGGAAAGGGTTAACAAAAAAGTTTATCATTGAACTATATAATACGTAAAGAACAATGAGACGGAGTTGTAAACTATTACAGTAAAAACAAAAAATAAAGGACCATGATCCGTTCTGGTTAAGCTCTAGTTCTAATTCTGCTCTAGTTCAGTTCTAGTTCAGTTCTAGTTCAGTTCTAGTTCAGTTCTAGTTCAGTTCTAGTTCAGTTCTAGTTCAGTTCTAGTTCAGTTCTAGTTCAGTTCTAGTTCAGTTCTAGTTCAGTTCTAGTTCAGTTCTAGTTCAGTTCTAGTTCAATTCTAGTTCAGTTCTAGTTCAGTTCTAGTTCAGTTCTAGTTCAGTTCTAGTTCAGTTCTAGTTCAGTTCTAGTTCAGTTCTAGTTCAGTTCTAGTTCAGTTCTAGTTCAGTTCTAGTTCAGTTCTAGTTCAGTTCTAGTTCAGTTCTAGTTCAGTTCTAGTTCAGTTCTAGTTCAGTTCTAGTTCAGTTCTAGTTCAGTTCTAGTTCAGTTCTAGTTCAGTTCTAGTTCAGTTCTAGTTCAGTTCTAGTTCAGTTCTAGTTCAGTTCTAGTTCAGTTCTAGTTCAGTTCTAGTTCAGTTCTAGTTCAGTTCTAGTTCAGTTCTAGTTCAGTTCTAGTTCTAGTTCAGTTCTAGTTCAGTTCTAGTTCAGTTCTAGTTCAGTTCTAGTTCAGTTCTAGTTCAGTTCTAGTTCAGTTCTAGTTCAGTTCTAGTTCAGTTCTAGTTCAGTTCTAGTTCAGTTCTAGTTCAGTTCTAGTTCAGTTCTAGTTCAGTTCTAGTTCAGTTCTAGTTCAGTTCTAGTTCAGTTCTAGTTCAGTTCTAGTTCAGTTCTAGTTCAGTTCTAGTTCAGTTCTAGTTCAGTTCTAGTTCAGTTCTAGTTCAGTTCTAGTTCAGTTCTAGTTCAGTTCTAGTTCAGTTCTAGTTCAGTTCTAGTTCAGTTCTAGTTCAGTTTAGTTCAGTTCTAGTTCAGTTCTAGTTCAGTTCTAGTTCAGTTCTAGTTCAGTTCTAGTTCAGTTCTAGTTCAGTTCTAGTTCAGTTCTAGTTCAGTTCTAGTTCAGTTCTAGTTCAGTTCTAGTTCAGTTCTAGTTCAGTTCTAGTTCAGTTCTAGTTCAGTTCTAGTTCAGTTCTAGTTCAGTTCTAGTTCAGTTCTAGTTCAAGTTCTAGTCAGTTCTAGTTCAGTTCTAGTTCAGTCTAGTTCAGTTCTAGTCAGTTCTAGTTCAGTTCTAGTTCAGTAGTTCTAGTTCAGTTCTAGTTCAGTTCATAGTCAGTTCTAGTTCAGTTCTAGTTCAGTTCTAGTTCAGTTCTAGTTCAGTTCTAGTTCAGTTCTAGTTCAGTTCTAGTTCAGTTCTAGTTCAGTTCTAGTTCAGTTCTAGTTCAGTTCTAGTTCAGTTCTAGTTCAGTTCTAGTTCAGTTCTAGTTCAGTTCTAGTTCAGTTCTAGTTCAGTTCTAGTTCAGTTCTAGTTCAGTTCTAGTTCAGTTCTAGTTCAGTTCTAGTTCAGTTCTAGTTCTCAGTTCTAGTTCAGTTTCTAGTTCAGTTCTAGTTCAGTTCTAGTTCAGTTCTAGTTCAGTTCTAGTTCAGTTCTAGTTCAGTTCTAGTTCAGTTCTAGTTCAGTTCTAGTTCAGTTCTAGTTCAGTTCTAGTTCAGTTCTAGTTCAGTTCTAGTTCAGTTCTAGTTCAGTTCTAGTTCAGTTCTAGTTCAGTTCTAGTTCAGTTCTAGTTCAGTTCTAGTTCAGTTCTAGTTCAGTTCTAGTTCAGTTCCAGTTCAGTTCTAGTTCAGTTCTAGTTCAGTTCTAGTTCAGTTCTAGTTCAGTTCTAGTTCAGTTCTAGTTCAGTTCTAGTTCAGTTCTAGTTCAGTTCTAGTTCAGTTCTAGTTCAGTTCTAGTTCAGTTCTAGTTCAGTTCTAGTTCAGTTCTAGTTCAGTTCTAGTTCAGTTCTAGTTCAGTTCTAGTTCAGTTCTAGTTCAGTTCTAGTTCAGTTCTAGTTCAGTTCTAGTTCAGTTCTAGTTCAGTTCTAGTTCAGTTCTAGTTCAGTTCTAGTTCAGTTCTAGTTCAGTTCTAGTTCAGTTCTAGTTCAGTTCTACTTCAGTTCTAGTTCAGTTCTAGTTCAGTTCTAGTTCAGTTCTAGTTCAGTTCTAGTTCAGTTCTAGTTCAGTTCTAGTTCAGTTCTAGTTCAGTTCTAGTTCAGTTCTAGTTCAGTTCTAGTTCAGTTCTAGTTCAGTTCTAGTTCAGTTCTAGTTCAGTTCAGTTCTAGTTCAGTTCTAGTTCAGTTCTAGTTCAGTTCTAGTTCAGTTCTAGTTCAGTTCTAGTTCAGTTCTAGTTCAGTTCTAGTTCAGTTCTAGTTCAGTTCTAGTTCAGTTCTAGTTCAGTTCTAGTTCAGTTCTAGTTCAGTTCTAGTTCAGTTCTAGTTCAGTTCTAGTTCAGTTCTAGTTCAGTTCTAGTTCAGTTCTAGTTCAGTTCTAGTTCAGTTCTAGTTCAGTTCTAGTTCAGTTCTAGTTCAGTTCTAGTTCAGTTCTAGTTCAGTTCTAGTTCAGTTCTAGTTCAGTTCTAGTTCAGTTCTAGTTCAGTTCTAGTTCAGTTCTAGTTCAGTTCTAGTTCAGTTCTAGTTCAGTTCTAGTTCAGTTCTAGTTCAGTTCTAGTTCAGTTCTAGTTCAGTTCTATTTCAGTTCTAGTTCAGTTCTAGTTCAGTTCTAGTTCAGTTCTAGTTCAGTTTTGGTTCAGTTCTAGTTCAGTTCCAGTTTAGTTTAGTTCTACTTCAGTTCCAGTTCACATGCTATTTCCTATTCCACATTTCCTTGGTCCCACTGTCCTGTTGTGTACAATTTCATGTACAAGTCTCAAATGTAACACTGAAATTTACTTTTCATGTAATTTTGTAAAACGAGTAACTTTTTCCGCTCTCTCTCTTGGCCTGCAGCCCTCTTCCTCTCACTCAACAGACATGAACAACAAACATCATTTTTGATACTAGCATTGTGTATTTGATTGCCTTCTGCACTATAAAGACCTTTTCTTATAAATTTTATTAAAGTTTTATTCACTTGCTCCCTCCAAAAAAACAATAAAGTAACAAAAAACTACAAGGATACTGTTTTAACTACATACACGTATATAAAATTTTGTATATCTGTTAGTTTGTTTGACTGTATGCGAATGTGTGATGCTGATTGACATTTGTGTTGTATTTTGCTGTTTTACTTTTATGTTGTAGCTTTTTTGTTACTACTAGTTTCATTTCATTTTCATGCAATTTTATTACACACTCTCTTCTTTTTTGTATCCTGTTCAATTGTACACGCCAGCAAAAGTGAAGAATACCTTAACAAGATATAAAAAGTTAAAAAACATGCAAAAAAAAACTATATAAGAATGTGGAAGTGTGGACAATAGTCTAATTCAAATTTGTATGTTTCCTGGTCTTGAATTGTCGGATTTTTAGGATTAATGCTATTTTGCATTTGACCGATATTAAACAAGAGATTTGTAGGGGAACTTCCTAAGTGTAGATAATACAATTCCATTTCATGTACATATAATGATATTTGTACTTATTTCAATTAATTAAATTTAATTTACTGGGCAGCTAAAAAAAATTTCTTACACTACTTATTCAGAAAAATTCCAAATTCCCAAATGATCTAAATTAAATACTTGCAGTTGTAGTACAAGTTGCCTTTTTATTAGACCTGTCTGTTTTTCTTAATCACTCACACACATACACATTCCAGACCCACCAATTTTTTAAAAAATAAACAGTATCCATAAAAATTTCATACATTTTTAAAAATTCATCGACTCCAAAGTACATATTTTGGAATCGATTAAAACATATGTAAATTTAAGTGAATTCATTATTTAACATAATACTTGTAGTCTGAAGTGGAGTCAATTGTCACTTTAGTATCCCTTAGTAATGAAGGTGGTAGTCATTTTTAAAACTGAGTTTTTCATATGTCCTTTCGAAACTAAAATGTAAGTCCTCTTAGTTCTTTTAATAAAACTTAGTCCCTCAGACCTATTAGGTTAAAGCAGAGACGTAGTGTGTATGTATGTTAGTGGTCTTTTTGTTCTTTTCTTATTCTGTAGGTTTTGTTGTATTTTTTAATTTTTTTCCCCTTGCGTCTACATTTCGTGTAAGTAGTTAAAGTTGTTACATGTTCAATATTGTATTTGACATTTGTAAATGTCACTTTGTTGTCAGCACTTTTATTTAAGTTTTGTTATTTCTTTTTTTGCTCTACTTGTTATTTCTATACATCTATTCTCTTGTCCCTTCCTCCTGCCATAGACATTTCTATTGTTTTTCTCATTCTCTATTTATAGTTTTCGTCTTCTTTTCACATCTCCATCAACTAATAGAGTCAAAGAAAGGAAAATATTTAGCTATTGTTTTTTTGTATGTATGTATGTGAAAATAATACACATCAACATGTCAGT
The DNA here is from genome assembly GCF_015586225.1 of Lucilia sericata. Lineage (NCBI taxonomy): Eukaryota > Metazoa > Arthropoda > Insecta > Diptera > Calliphoridae > Lucilia > Lucilia sericata. Next base: position 88,640 of record NW_023995040.1, on the reverse strand, counting down.
ATTTATTTTTGTTATTTAGTATTGTGTATATAGTACATATCTATGTGTGTATGTATTGCAATTTGTCCTTTTCATGTCAAATCAGGTGAAAGTTTGAGGTGTTAATGTTGAGTGACATCATTTAATAAAAACACAAAATAGAAAAAATACCCCAACCATCATAGAAATAGAAAATACCGCAGTCACTATTAACAAGACAAAAAAAAATCGTATAGCAACAAAACAGCAGCAGATACTACTTGCGGCAGGGTAAGAGAGGAACATAATTAAATGACATGTTTTCAACGGAAATAGAGCATGTTGTTGGACGACAACGTCCTTGGCTAAAACAGCAGAGCAAGAAAAAAAGTGTACATAACCGCAGTATTTGGTTAGAAGCCAAAACCATGAATACAAGTACTAAACATAAAATATAATTGAAATTTGTGGTTGAAAGAAAATTATTATGAAATACTGTTATGTTTTTCAATATTTATAGGAAAATATTAAAGGTCTTTAAAAAGGTATACATACATAACTGGGAAAAGAAGTAATTATAATGCCGCTAATTTACTACAAGATCGATACAAATCACAAAGCTTTGTTTTTAATAAAACAGCATTGAATGTTTTATAACGGTAAACTATTTTTTAAATAGCTTTCAAACAGATCGCCGAATCTGTAAAACAAGTCAGAGTTCTATATTCGACACTGTATTACCACCCTCAAACAAATATAAACTGTATTACCCAAATATATAAACTGTATTACCCAAATATTTGATTTATCTCGTTGTTGTTGTTTTTTATTCTTTTATTTATAATTTGTTGAGGAAATTTTTAGAGGTGATCTCAGATTTTTGCTTATGTTTCAGTTATTTATGGACCGATTTTGTTGATTTTCAATGGGAAACTTCTCCAAAGCATGCCTGACAGAATTATTGAAGATTCGGTTCTCGAAGATATCAGGAATCTTCTAAATACTGAAACAAACATACAGTCAGACAGACAGGCAGACAGACAGACAGACAGACAGACAGACAGACAGACAGACAGACAGACAGACAGACTGACAGACTGGCAGACTGACAGACAGACAGATTTTTATTTTCTTTATAATTGTTTTGTTTTTTGTTTGTTCCTGATTTCAGCAGCTAACTGAGACAATGATATTGGGAAACCCGTCACCAAGAGATCATGTCTGTCTATTATTGAACTCAAATACATCTCAGCTAAGTCTATTGAAATGCCACATCAATCAGATCACATTTAATTTCAAAAATAATTTGATTCTACTCCAATGTGCGCTGGGGTAGGCACTAATCAATCTATGTATCAGGCTACCAGATATAAAGAAAAAACGAATTTTATTATTTATGATAAGAATTTCAAAAGATAATGTTACAATTAGATTATATAAATTTAATTACATTGCAAAAGCTAATATTTGTATTCTGGAGAGATCTATTTAAAAATGATACTAAAATATTAAGGAAACACCTTATTTTAAACAAGTAAGAAATTATAGTCGGGCGAGATCGACTATATAATACCCTACACCTGTTACAAAAAAATTGTGATTTAGTTTTCATAATAAAGCATTTAAGTTGAATTGCACCTTGCCTTGAATTATACTTAAGCCATTTATTGTTGAATAAAATTGTGGACATTTAAGTGGAATTTTGAAGGGGGCTTTGAATAGGGGCTATGGTCAAATGAGACCCTATAATTAAAAAATTCATGAGGGTCATCAAGTCTAGTATAGAACTTGGTTTTGCAGCTTTTTGTCGAGATACTAGTATATAAAACATAATTATGAACTTAAAAGCCCTATTTTTCCGGTTCAGTTGTATGGGGGCTAGGTAATATAATGGACCGATGTTAACCATTTTCAACAGGCTTCGTCTCCGGTACCATAGAAGATCGTGTGCCAAATTTCATTGAATTATCTTCAAAATTGCGACCTGTAGTTTGATTACAAGGTTTACAAGCCCTATTCAGGGGTTCAGTTGTATGGGGGCTAGGTGAAATAATGGACCGATCGTAACCATTTTCAATAGGCTTCGTCCCTGGGACAAATTTCATTGAATTATCTTCAAAATTGCGACCTGTAGGTGGCTATAGGACCAATATTATTGTGCGTTACAAACATCAGCACAAACCCAATATACCCTCCCCACTAAAGTGGTGTAGGGTATAAAAACTATCATCACATTCCGAAATTAAGCTGAACAGCAATGTTTATCAGTGTATTTAAGTCAGTGATGGCTACGAGGAGATCATACCGCTTACTTTTAGCAAAAGAAGCAGCTTTAGCATAGTCTAAAACTACTAAAATTTTATGTATTTGTAATAATTTTTCATGGATATTATAAATATATAAAATAATTGCTCTCAGCCCCTGCTAGCTGTAGAAGCCGACCATTAACTTAAACAAACAAACTTAGCTAATAAAGCTTTTATTATAATTTATACATTGTTATCAGCTGTTTAGTATTCAACTGCATAACACAATTATTTTATAATTACAATTAAATTCTAAATATTTTATATTCTCTCTCTTTAAACGTTCATTCACCATTCAGTTATCAGTCGATATTGGAAACATCATGTTCTTCTGCGTAATTTCAGTATCATTGTCCATAATAATTCTAATTGTTTATTTATATTTATCGTGGAATTTTAATTATTGGAAACGACAAAATGTTGCCGGTCCTCGGCCTCAACTGCTAAAAGGAACATTTCCCAAAACCTTTGCGGGGAAATGTAATTTACTTAATGAACTACATGAAATTTATATGTAAGTTTCTGAGGAATTCTTAAAAAAACAAAAAAAAAAATTAAACTTCTTCTCAAAATTTAGGCATTATAAATCAAGTGAAAGTTATGTGGGTGTTTTTATGGCTCGCAGTCCAAAATTATTTATATTAGATCCCAAATTGATTAAACAAATACTTACGCAGCAATTTACTAAATTTCGTGATAATGAATCGTCACAATGGGTAAAGTTTGTATTAAAAGTCAGTTTTTGTAAAACACATGAAATATTTTTGTAAATTCCCAGCTAAAAAAGATTATTTTGGATCATATATTTTCATATATGTTCATATCCGAAAATCTCCATATATTTTCATATATTTCCATACTTATCCATATATGGAAAATTTTTTCATATATGATTCCATATATGTATGTGTCCATATATGATTTTTTCGGATATGAACATATAAGAATTATATGGTCCATATATGATCCATATATAATCATATATGATCGTTTTTAGCTGGGAAATTAAATTTAGAACAGAAGATTTCTGGGACTTGATTGTATCGAATCCTATCGAATAAATTCCATTATATATTTGACCATCTGAGAAAATTTTGCGTTTTACAAAAACATTTAACAAATATTTTTAAATAAGAAATAAGTTCAGAATGTAATAATTTTACAGTCTTCTGAGAAAGTAGAACAATTACGATTTGGAAGTCCGTTTGTTTCAGTGGGTGAGGTCTGGAGAGAAAAAAGATCAGAATTGGTGCAAGGGCTAACAGTAAATAGGGTTCGTAAGCAACATTGTTTAAATGTTATAGTTATAATCTATAAAAATACTTCAATTATTTCCATAGATTCGCAGCCATTATGAAATTATGAAGGAAAGTGCTTCCGAAATGATTGCATTCATTAAAGCCCAAGATCCCGGAATCGAATGGGATGCAAAAGAAGTAAGTAATTTAAATATCCTTAACATTCCCACAAATACAAATCAATTTTTCCTCCTTCTCCAGTTAGCAAATCGTTACACTTGTCACATAATGGCCAAATTCATATGGGGCATTGATGAGAATACTTTCGAAGCCTTAGATAAAATTTCTACCATACATGAAATAACGGACCAAATGTTAAAACAAGCTTTAAAATGTGTACAATACTACGGTAAAACTGCCGCCTGGCCTTGGTTAAGAAAAATACAACCTGAACGTTTTTTCCCAGCCGTATGTGATGGTTTTTTCAAACAATTGGCCAAGGATGTCATGGAACAGAAAATTGCCACAAATAATAAACAAAATGATGTGATCAATCACTTGTTGCAGCTGAAGGAGAAAAAATCTTTAAATGATGTACAAATCGCTGGACATACGACAACTGTACTGATTGATGGCTATGAAACGGGGGCCATAGTAATAGCCCACTGTTTGCTATTGGTAAGTGGGGGGTTGATAAAAGGAGTGGGAAAAATGACAACTAATGAATTTAGTGTAAATTTGTTTTCCATTAAACACATGTTTTTGTTAAAACATTTAAATGAACTTTAGTCACTTTCCAGTTAGCTCGTCATCAAAGAGTACAGGAAAAACTACGGCAGAAATTGCTGGAGGCTGGTGAGGCTATAACTTATGACCAATTAATGGAGTTACCTTATTTGGATCAATGTATTCAAGAAACTTTAAGATTATTTCCTCCTCTGGCTACTTTATTTAAAATTTGTACTGAATCTTTCGAGCTACAAAATGAACTAGCTGGTTCCAAGGTTTTACTAAGGCCCCAAGATATTATTTATATATCAGCTTATTCTCTACACTATGACCCAGATTATTATGAAAATCCTGAAGAATTTTGGCCCGAAAGATTTAATGAGGAATTGGGTGGTGTTAAGAAGTATAAAGATATGGGAGTATTTTTACCTTTCGGGGATGGACCCAGAATATGTCCAGGTTTGTAGTGTTACAACAGATGAAAAATGTTTTGTTAATTTAGTTTGTTTTAGGCATGAAATTGGGTTTATCGGAAGTAAAGGTGGCTGTAGCCGAATTATTGAAAAATTTTGAATTGTCTTTGTGTGCTGGCACACGTTTGGATAATAAAATTGCAGCGGATTCCTTTCTGTTGACATTGGATGGAGGTATTAGGGTGTATTTTAAAAGTTTAAAGGGTTAAATAAATATTATTCATGATTTCTGGAATAACTGAAGTCGTGACTGTAAAATTTTATAAACGATTCATTAGATGAGTCTGTAGATGAAACTACAGATGAGTCTGTAATCCAATATCTTGACAGGACTATAGACAAGTCCATAGACGGGACTATAGACTAATCTATAGACGAGACTATAGACAAGCCTATCGACGGGACTATAAACAAGCCTATCGACCGGACTATAGACAAGCCTATCTACGGGACTATAGACAAGTCTGTAGACGCGACTATAGACAAGTCTATAGACATGACTATAGACAAGTCTATAGACATGATTATAGACGGGACTATAGACATGTCTATAGACGGGACTATAGACAAGTCTATAAACGGGACTATAGACAAGTCTGTAGACGGGACTATAGACAAGTCTATAGACGGGACTATAGACAAGTCTATAGACGGGACTATAGACAAGTCTATAGACGGGACTATAGACAAGTCTATAGACGGGACTATAGACAAGTCTATAGACGGGACTATAGACATGACTATAGACGGGACTATAGACAAGTCTTTAGACGGGACTATAGACAAGTCTTTAGACGAGACTATAGACAAGTCTATAGACGGGACTATAGACAAGTCTATAGACGGGACTATAGACAAGTCTATAGACGGGACTATAGACAAGTCTATAGACGGGACTATAGACAAGTCTATAGACGGGACTATAGACAAGTCTATAGACGGGACTATAGACAAGTCTATAGACGGGATTATAGACAAGTCTATAGACGGGACTATAGATAAGTCTATAGACGGGACTATAGACAAGTCTATAGACGGGACTATAGACAAGTATAAACGATCAATCCCTTACCTACAGACATGTCCTAAACTAATTCTGACAGGTGGGTAGGCGAAGATAACCAAAATTAGTAAATATTAGTTAATAAAAGAAAATTATATTACTGATTCACTATTTATGGGGGTTAATTAAACCTCAGCCAGGAAATTACCCCCCAAAAACCTGCACTCATAACCCCTCATATGATTAAATTTTCACACATGCTGTGCCAGATGTGGCGGTAGCACTAGCACGTGCGAAGGCTTTATTTTATTACTCTATAATAACTAACACCAAAGCGAAACAAATATACCATCCAAAATAAGAAGATGGAAATATATAGTATTTTTTATGAAAATTGGGCGCATTTTATCCCTCATGAAAATAAGCAGAAGAAAACTTCATAAAATGTCTTCTTATTATTATTTTGTGCAGCAATTACTTTCACATTTTCATAAATCAATGTGAGAGAAAGCAAAAACGTATTTGGGGTATACTAAAAAAAGTAAAGTAAAAGAAATCTTGTCTTGGGAAGGAATCAGACCTATTTGAAAAACTTTTGTATTACGGAGAGGGAGGTAATTTGTTACAAAAAGTTTTGTTTTTTGCTGGAATTTTATTTCATTTCATAACAGCCAACTGATGATGATGCATGCAACATCAACAACTACAAGATGTAGCCCGAGCATAGAGAGAGATGGTTCTTTTCGTTGTTATTTTATTGAAGCGTAAATTACAATGAAATTTAATAAACGGTAAATTATGGTCATAAATATTCTTTATTTTCGGCATATGTGTGAGAGAACAGAACCAGCAGTTCGGTGTAGTAAAAAATAATTTCAAAGTAAAGAACAGAAATTGAGCCAATTGCGGGGGAAAACTCTGTCTAAGAACTATTGGGTACAAACTCTGTTACTTACATAGAATGTTGTAAATATTTGATGTTATTTTTATTTGGTATTCATTTTTGATAGTCCGGATGCATGTGAATTTAACAACATTTGATCCTTTTTAAATTAGTTGCCCAAATCATAAAAATGAAAATATATTTATATAAAGAGTGTAGTAAATATTAATTAGGACAAAGTTAAGGAAAACAATTTTTTGTTAGAAACAATTTCAAAGGCAATCAAATTTAGTTGTTCAGGCATTTTCAAAGAAAATGTTAAGAGAACAATTTTAGAAAGAAAAGTTGAAACTTGGCAAGATTATAGACGATTCTGTGACGTTCCTGTAGTTTATAGATGAGAATGAGATTCAAAGGACAATATTTTAGAGGAAATTAATGTTTATATACCGTGAAATAGTGGAGTGTATAAACGAGACTTCAGAGGAGTATATAAACGAGAATTTAGACGAATATATAAACGATAATTTAGACGAGTCTATGTATGAGTTTATAGATGAGATTTTAGACGACTGTATAGTTGAGAAATTTAATGGTTTAGATTGGAAATTTAAGAATTTAAACAATATTTTACAGGAGTGTATGATGATAGTTTAGACGAGACTTTCGACGAGTTTATAGATCAGACTATAGACGAGTACATAAATCAGACTTCAGACAAGTTTATAGATTGAACTATAGACGAGTATTTAAAAGAGGAAGTCAATGCAATATATTAGAAACGTAGGACGATTTTAGACGAGTTTAAGATGATACGTTAGACGAGATTTTAGACGAGTTTATATATGACACTTTATACGATGTTTAAAAGAGAAAGTTAATGCTTTAGATTCGAAATTCTGTCGGCAACAGGAGTTTCAGATAATACTTTAGACGAGTTTATAGATCAGAATATAGACGAGTGTATAAATGATAAGTTAGGCGACGATTTTATAGATGAGACTACAGACGAGTCTTTAAATGACAGTTTAGGCTTTAATTTCTATGGACAAGATTTTAGTGGAGTATGTACAATAGACCTTAGACGAGTTTATAGTTGAGACAAAACCATAGATGAGTCTTTAGACAAGTCTGTATATGAGACTATATAATGACTTAAGACATGTTTCTATAAATTATACAGGAGTTTAAGATGACACTTTAGACGAGTTTATAGATCAGACTATAAACGAGGCGAGTCTATGGACGATTTTATAGATGGGACTATAGAGGAGTCTATAAACGAAAATTTAGGTTTTAGTTTCTATGGACAAGATTTTAGTGGAGTATGTGCACTAAACCTTAGACGAGTTTATAGTTGAGACGAAACCATAGATGAGTCTTTAGACAAGTCTGTATATGAGACTATATAATGACATAAAACATGTCTCTAGTCGAAACTTTACACGAGTTTATAGATCCAACTTAAGACAAGTCTAGAACGAGACAACGGTTGCGATAATAGACAAAAATATAGATGAATCAAGAACGTCAAAATATCGTCTATAACTAATTAAATTAAGATTTTATACTTTATATTTATTTATACTTTAGACAATTCTTTTAGCGAGAGTAGAAAAGAGTATACAGACAAGACTGTAGACGAAATTTTATACGATCCTATAAACGATAATTAAGAGGAGTCTATGATGGAGATTTTGAACGTGTCTTTAGACGTAACTAGAAATGAATCGATGAGACGATATTTTAATGATATTCAGACAAGTTACTTGACGAGGTTTTTGACGAGTCTATAGAAAAGACTTTAGACAAGTCTTTGCATGATGCTTTAGAGAAGGCTGTCGACTAGACTTTAGTCAAATCTATAGTAGAGACATAGTACGATGATAGTTTATAGAATTTTTTAACCGACATTTTAGACGAGTTTATGTACGAAATTAAAATGATTCTTGAAACGAGATTTATTGTAGTTAGATGAGACTGTAGATGAATCAGTAGACGAAACTACAATCGAAAAGATTTGTGATGATTTTACGATTTTTGACGACAATATACGATAATTTAGAGAGGCTTATAATAAAAATAATAAAAAATTTATTAAAAATTTTCATTTTATAATTAAATTATTTTCTTTTTTTTAATTTCTACACTTCAAATTAAAACCTATTAAACCAACTACAAACTTCAAGTATTTAAAATATCGATTACAACATATTGTGGTTTTATCGATTCATCTCAGGCTAATATCAGAAAAAACACATTGGCAAAATTTATAAGTTTAAATCATTAAGAGATGATAGTTTTCCCAAGAAAAGAAAATACTTAAAAACATCAATCTCTTCAAAAAAATTGCAAAAACAAAAAACTGAAGTTTTAATGAAAAAGTTTGTCTAGTTATTTGTGGTTTTCTAAAAGAAGATTAAGGATATTTTCTCAAAAAGTAAAAATAAGATAAAATGCAAGTATTTAATGTAATATAAGAAAATCAAACAATTTTTTTATAAAAATTCTCAAGTTATAAAAACTTACAAATATTTTACACATATGTTTAAAAAACAAGGAATTTTTGTTGCACATACAAGAATTGTTAAATTATTTTCTGTAGTGTTTTTGTTATTGTTGTGGGGCTGTCGTAATAGTTCTTCCTTCTTTGGCCTACTGTTCAACACAATCAGGATTTTGAATTTGTTCTGGTTGAGCATGTGAGTTTATTTTTATTGTTATAGTTGTAGTTGTTGTTGTTGCTGTTGTTGTTATGTATTTGGTTTTATACTGACATGAAAATTATTTATTATTTCTTTCAAGTTTTGGCATTTAAAACTCCTCCTATTTGATGTTGCATTTTGAGTTGTATTAGTTTGTTTTTTTTTTCTTATTGTTTTTTTAAGTTTAATATATTTTCTTAAAGAATTAAGAACATTTAAAGTTTTGTTGTAGTTTTGTTTTATCGGTTTATTAGGAGTAAACTTTACTAGAGTGCAAAAGATGCTGCAATGAGTTGGGCTGTTCTACTTAAATTGATTTTTTGCTTGGTGCAGTATTGAATATTATTGCGTGTGGTTGTACATCAATCACACGATCAAGTTTTTTTCTTTGGATTAAATTTTAAATTTTTTTATCAATATGCGAAAGAAAATAGCATTTTTCATAGAAAATTGCATTTTTCATAGAAAATTGCATTTTTCATAGAAAATTGCATTTTTCATAGAAAATTGTATTTTTCATAGAAAATTGCATTTTTCATAGAAAATTGTATTTTTCATAGAAAATTGCATTTTTCATAGAAAATTGGATTTTTCATAGAAAATTGGATTTTTCGTAGAAAATTGGATTTTTCATAGAAAATTGGATTTTTCATAGAAAATTGCATTTTTCATAGAAAATTGCATTTTTCATAGAAAATTGCATTTTTCATAGAAAATTGCATTTTTCATAGAAAATTGCATTTTTCATAGAAAATTGCATTTTTCATAGAAAATTGCATTTTTCATAGAAAATTGCATTTTTCATAGAAATTGCATTTTTCATAGAAAATTGCATTTTTCATAGAAAATTGTATTTTTCATAGAAAATTGTATTTTTCATAGAAAATTGCATTTTCATAGAAAATTGCATTTTTCATAGAAAATTGCATTTTTCATAGAAAATTGCATTTTTCATAGAAAATTGCATTTTTCATAGAAAATTGCATTTTTCATAGAAAATTGCATTTTTCATAGAAAATTGCATTTTTCATAGAAAATTGCATTTTTCATAGAAAATTGCATTTTTCATAGAAAATTGCAATTTTCATAGAAAATTGCATTTTTCATAGAAAATTGCATGTTTCATAGAAAATTGCATTTTTCATAGAAAATTGCATGTTTCATAGAAAATTGCATTTTTTTTTTTCATAGAAAAGTGCATTTTTCATAGAAAATTGCATTTTCAATAGAAAATTGTATTTTCAATAGAAAATTGCATTTTTCATAGAAAGTTGTATTTTTCATAGAAAATTGCATTTTTCATAGAAATTTGCATTTTTCATAGAAATTTGCATTTTTCATAGAAAATTGCATTTTTCATAAAATATTGCATTTTTCATAAAATATTGCACTTTGATCGAAAAATTAGAAGTTCATTTTATGTTACATTTTTTACTCAACATAGAAATTGGGGAGAATTTAATTTTGTTTATAGAAAATTGAACTTCGGACCGAGCATTGATCGAAGAATTAGAAATTGTTAAAGAACTTTTGGATTTTGTACTCTGAATTTAACTTTACCTAAATCATACCAGTCTCAGACTGAATCCACAAATTTTATAAATTTTCAAACATATTACGTTTTACAAAATTAAGTCCTAAAAATATGTTTACAAAAAATCTCCCCCTATGAAATTGATTTATTACTTCAGAGTATTGAACATCAAATTTACAATAGAAAATTTAAAGGAAAAGAAAAATCCAATTGACCCATCAACATTCCCCAACAAATCCCAGCTCACAACAACCAACAGCAAGTGATGAAATAGAAATGTTATGGAGGGTAAAAATATCTATATATGTATGTGTGTGTGTTTTATCTATACATGATACATTTCTGATATTCTATTGTAAAACTAATGACAAGAACATCGAAATTTGACATTAAAACAAATGAATTTTTAGCCAATTTATGATTGAAATTATGTGTAGATATTGAATTCCTTAAGGACTTTTACACACACACGCACACTTGAAAGGAATATACACATACATAAATAAACATTCCTGGTCAGGGACAAATAAACAACTATAGAATGTTGTTTTTGTCTTGTAGCCTTAAGTTATGAAATTTTAAGTTATTTTTGTATATTTTTTTGTTGTTATTGCTGCTGTTATGTTACTTCTAGGTATTCAGATACATTTCTTTAAAGAAAATCTTTACAAAAACATGTTACAAAATTGTAAAATTTTAATCAATTGCCAAATGTATTTCTCAAAGGAATTTTCAAAATATTTTAAGATTTGTTATTTTTTTTTCTTATTCGATAGATAGAAATGTTGGAAGCAAAGATATTTTTAGTTTACGTAGCAAAAACAGCAACAACATTAAGAAAAGTCATTTATTTTTATGAAAGGTAAAAGAAAACAATCTTGTTTTATTTGTTTTTATTATTATTTTAGTTTGTTATTAATTTATCATATTTAATGAAGTTTTCAAATAAAAAATACTTATATAAATATACAACATTTCATACATTGCATCGTAGGTATTTCTTACGGTTACTTTGAATTGATGATTGTAAGTTTTTGCATTGATTCTTTAGGTCTTTGGCGTGTGGGAGGTTGAGACAAATAGATATTTTGGTTAAATTTATATTTTTCTTGTTGAAAAATTATTTGAATTTATTTAAATTTTATGTATAACGTACATATGTCTAATTCTCGTGTGTGCTGTTGTAATTTGATTTGGGATTTTATATAGAATTTATTAATAAATAAAAAAATGTCAGGTTGTATAATAAATTATGAACTAACAACACTCAATTGAAAATAAACATAATTTAACCAGAAAAGAACTGAACTAGAACTGAACTAGAACTGAACTAGAACTGAACTAGAACTGAACTAGAACTGAACTAGAACTGAACTAGAACTGAACTAGAACTGAACTAGAACTGAACTAGAACTGAACTAGAACTGAACAGCTAGAACTAGAACTGAACTAGAACTGAACTAGAACTGAACTAGAACTGAACTAGAACTGAACTAGAACTGAACTAGAACTGAACTAGAACTGAACTAGAACTGAACTAGAACTGAACTAGAACTGAACTAGAACTGAACTAGAACTGAACTAGAACTGAACTAGAACTGAACTAGAACTGAACTAGAACTGAACTAGAACTGAACTAGAACTGAACTAGAACTGAACTAGAACTGAACTAGAACTGAACTAGAACTGAACTAGAACTGAACTAGAACTGAACTAGAACTGAACTAGAACTGAACTAGAACTGAACTAGAACTGAACTAGAACTGAACTAGAACTGAACTAGAACTGAACTAGAACTGAACTAGAACTGAACTAGAACTGAACTAGAACTGAACTAGAACTGAACTAGAACTGAACTAGAACTGAACTAGAACTGAACTAGAACTGAACTAGAACTGAACTAGAACTGAACTAGAACTGAACTAGAACTGAACTAGAACTGAACTAGAACTGAACTAGAACTGAACTAGAACTGAACTAGACTGAACTAGAACTGAACTAGAACTGAACTAGAACTGAACTAGAACTGAACTAGAACTGAACTAGAACTGAACTAGAACTGAACTAGAACTGAAACTAGAACTGAACTAGAACTGAACTAGAACTGAACTAGAACTGAACTAGAACTGAACTAAACTGAACTAGAACTGAACTAGAACTGAACTAAGAACTGAGAACTGAACTAGAACTGAACTAGAACTGAACTAGAACTGAACTAGAACTGAACTAGAACTGAACTAGAACTGAACTAGAACTGAACTAGAACTGAACTAGAACTGAACTAGACTGAACTAGAACTGACTAGAACTGAACTAGAACTGAACTAGAACTGAACTAGAACTGAAACTAGAACTGAACTAGAACTGAACTAGAACTGAACTAGAACTGAACTAGAACTGAACTAGAACTGAACTAGAACTGAACTAGAACTGAACTAGAAACTGAACTAGAACTGAACTAGAAACTGAACTAGAACTGAACTAGAACTGAACTAGAACTGAACTAGAACTGAACTAGAACTGAACTAGAACTGAACTAGAACTGAACTAGAACTGAACTAGAACTGAACTAGAACTGAACTAGAACTGAACTAGAACTGAACTAGAACTGAACTAGAACTGAACTAGAACTGAACTAGAACTGAACTAGAACTGAACTAGAACTGAACTAGAACTGAACTAGAACTGAACTAGAACTGAACTAGAACTGAACTAGAACTGAACTAGAACTGAACTAGAACTGAACTAGAACTGAACTAGAACTGAACTAGAACTGAACTAGAACTGAACTAGAACTGAACTAGAACTGAACTAGAACTGAACTAGAACTGAACTAGAACTGAACTAGAACTGAACTAGAACTGAACTAGAACTGAACTAGAACTGAACTAGAACTGAACTAGAACTGAACTAGAACTGAACTAGAACTGAACTACTGAACTAGAACTGAACTAGAACTGAACTAGAACTGAACTAGAACTGACTAGAACTGAACTAGAACTGAACTAGAACTGAACAGAACTGAACTGAAACTGAACTAGAACTGAACTAACTGAACTATAACTGAACTGAAAACTGAACTAGAACTGAACTAGAACTGACTAGACTGAACTAGACTGAACTAGAACTGAACTAGAACTGAACTAGAACTGAACTAGAACTGAACTAGAACTGAACTAGAACGGACTAGAACGAACTAGAACTGAACTAGAACTGAACTAGAACTGAACTAGAACTGAACTAGAACTGAACTAGAACTGAACTAGAACTGAACTAGAACTGAAACTAGAACTGAACTAGAACTGAACTAGAACTGAACTAGAACTGAACTAGAAACTGAACTAGAACTGAACTAGAAACTGAACTAGAACTGAACTAGAACTGACTAGAACTGAACTAGAACTGAACTAGAACTGAACTTAAGAACTGAACTAGAACTGAACTAGAACTGAACTAGAACTGAACTAGAACTGAACTAGAACTGAACTAGAACTGAACTAGAACGGAACTAGAACTGAACTAGAACATGAACTAGAACTGAACTAGAACTGAAACTAGAACTGAACTAGAACTGAACTAGAACTGAACTAGAACTGAACTAGAACTGAACTAGAACTGAACTAGAACTGAACTAGAACTGAACTAGAACTGAACTAGAACTGAACTAGAACTGAACTAGAACTGAACTAGAACTGAACTAGAACTGAACTAGAACTGAACTAGAACTGAACTAGAACTGAACTAGAACTGAACTAGAACTGAACTAGAACTGAACTAGAACTGAACTAGAACTGAACTAGAACTGAACTAGAACTGAACTAGAACTGAACTAGAACTGAACTAGAACTGAACTAGAACTGAACTAGAACTGAACTAGAACTGAACTAGAACTGAACTAGAACTGAACTAGAACTGAACTAGAACTGAACTAGAACTGAACTAGAACTGAACTAGAACTGAACTAGAACTGAACTAGAACTGAACTAGAACTGAACTAGAACTGAACTAGAACTGAACTAGAACTGAACTAGAACTGAACTAGAACTGAACTAGAACTGAACTAGAACTGAACTAGAACTGAACTAGAACTGAACTAGAAAACTAGAACTGAACTAGAACTGAACTAGAACTGAACTAGAACTGAACTAGAACTGAACTAGAACTGAACTAGAACTGAACTAGAACTGAACTAGAACTGAACTAGAACAGAACTAGAACTGAACTAGAACTAAACTAGAACTGAACTAGAACTGAACTAGAACTGAACTAGAACTGAACTAGAACTGAACTAGAACTGAACTAGAACTGAACTAGAACTGAACTAGAACTGAACTAGAACTGAACTAGAACTGAACTAGAACTGAACTAGAACTGAACTAGAACTGAACTAGAACTGAACTAGAATGAACTAGAACTGAACTAGAACTGAACTAGAACTGAACTAGAACTGATCTAGAACTGAACTAGAACTGAACTAGAACTGAACTAGAACTGAACTAGAACTGAACTAGAACTGAACTAGAACTGAACTAGAACTGAACTAGAACTGAACTAGAACTGAACTAGAACTGAACTAGAACTGAACTAGAACTGAACTAGAACTGAACTAGAACTGAACTAGAACTGAACTAGAACTGAACTAGAACTGAACTAGAACTGAACTACAACTGAACTAGAACTGAACTAGAACTGAACTAGAACTGAACTAGAACTGAACTAGAACTGAACTGGAACTGAACTAGAACTGAACTAGATCTGAACTAGAACTGAACTAGAACTGAACTAGAACTGAACTAGAACTGAACTAGAACTGAACTAGAACTGAACTAGAACTGAACTAGAACTGAACTAGAACTGAACTAGAACTGAACTAGAACTGAACTAGAACTGAACTAGAACTGAACTAGAACTGAACTAGAACTGAACTAGAACTGAACTAGAACTGAACTAGAACTGAACTAGAACTGAACTAGAACTGAACTAGAACTGAACTAACTGAACTAGAACTGAACTAGAACTGAACTAGAACTGAACTAGAACTGAACTAGAACTGAACTAGAACTGAACTAGAACTGAACTAGAACTGAACTAGAACTGAACTAGAACTGAACTAGAACTGAACTAGAACTGAACTAGAACTGAACTAGAACTGAACTAGAACTGAACTAGAACTGAACTAGAACTGAACTAGAACTGAACTAGAACTGAACTAGAACTGAACTAGAACTGAACTAGAACTGAACTAGAACTGAACTAGAACTGAACTAGAACTGAACTAGAACTGAACTAGAACTGAACTAGAACTGAACTAGAACTGAACTAGAACTGAACTAGAACTGAACTAGAACTGAACTAGAACTGAACTAGAACTGAACTAGAACTGTGCTAGAACTGAACTAGAGCTGAACTCTGAACTAGAACTGAACTAGAGCTGAACTGGAACTGAAGTGGAATTGAATTGGAACTGAACTCGAACTGAACTGAACTAGAATTAAACTATAACTGAAATAAATAAAAACTAAATGAGATTAGCACATTTTAAAAAAATTTAATATTACAGCCAGCTATTTCACCTCAATAAGCAGATGATTACAATCTATAAAAATTTTAATTGAAAAAATGTATCCACCTAAATTCCGCTATTCTAAAGGCATTCACATTAAACCCGACAAAAATACAAAATAATTAACGGAGACGTTTTCAAATAAAAGTATATATGTATTTGAATATTTATTACATTAAGTTAACGCTTCTTCCTGTGAAAGTATTTAATTTCCTTCTTAAATATTCTAAATTGTTTTCTTTGTTCTCTACAAATGTTTGAGCTCTTATAAAGAAGTCCACCGCCTTCCCTTCATTATATCTATTACTATCTACACTATTGTTTATTTTAACTGAAATATAGAAGGAAATAAATTTCTAAAATTCCAAAAAAAAATTAAATAAAATTTCAGTAGTAATACTTAGTAAGTAATAGTAGAAGGAGTAGTAGTACGTACTAATAACGTTTAAAATTTTAATGAGTTCTTCTGCATCAGTTGCCTCATTTAAACATGAAAATAAAATTAAATGTTTTTTTTTTTTTGCAATTTATACATCCTTTAGAATAATAAGGAGGATCTTTGTATACGGTAGGTATATAAGGAAGTCCTCTAAAAGACATTTGAGAATTCAGTCTGCTAGAGATGCAGATATTCAAGAGCCGGATTTCAGGTTTTTTATATATCGCAAACATATAACGAAAAGGAGAAAAGGACTTTTCATCTATACAGACATTGACTTTACAAACATGCATAATTCTGAAATTGAGAGAATATTGTAAATGTAATGGTCTTGTCTATAGTCGGTATAATTGGAAAGGACATGTGATAGATTTGAATGAAGAACAATGTTGTTCTCTAATTCTAAAATTTTGACTTGTGTATATGGTATGTGAAATAAAAATCTGAACTATTACTACAATTACAAGAAAATGGTCTTCCATCGAGGGATTGAAAGAAGGGAAATGTTTAAATAGCGAACAAAGTATATCGTTTAGAAAATGTTTAGTTTGTATCTTTTTTACCCCAAAAGCATAACTTTTTTACATTTGTTACAAACAGAAAGATATTTTCATAATCACCAACCAACAAATGCACACAGACTGTAGTGTGCTTAAAAACGCCATTTGTGATGCATTCCTTAAATTAAAGACAAAATAACTACAGAAATTAAAATTTATCAAATAGCACAAGACAGCAGCATGCAACACAACAATGTCCGGATTCTAAAAGCTACTTGCAGATACACATAAACATAAAATACATACATACATACATATATAGTAGAAGAGTGGCTGTGGAACATAATAAAATACAAGAAAGGGTGTTTCGGCATAGATGCGGGGGAAAGGACATACAAATTATACCGTGAAATTAAAGATGTGGTGGTGGTATATAGTATAGTGAAAATGAAAAATGCCAGCAATTGTTTAAAGTGTGATAAGGTATGTTATAGTCATTTTCTTAAACTTCAACTCGTTTTTCTTAGCATTTCTAATGATAATGAAACTAATTTAAAAGAATCACACTCTACATAAAAATGAACTGAATAAATGAATGAATGAAGCAAGAAAGTACAACCTTCTTTTCCCTCTTTTATCCCTGGTAGCCTTTCTTATTATTGCTTACACTTCTAGTACAATTACACTTGCACTCTTCTGCAAACCGGGGGGTTGTTGGACAGACTAATACAAACGGCATAATAGATGACACCCCACTTTCGAATGGCGACAATATGAACTGTATCTATGTATATCTATTTGAGCGTTTATTATTTGAAGTTTATCTAGATTAAAAATACAATAGCAATGAAAAATACACACAGGCCA
Organism: Lucilia sericata; assembly: GCF_015586225.1. Classification (NCBI taxonomy): domain Eukaryota; kingdom Metazoa; phylum Arthropoda; class Insecta; order Diptera; family Calliphoridae; genus Lucilia; species Lucilia sericata. The sequence continues at coordinate 70,443 of NW_023995040.1, read as the reverse complement.
AAAATAATTTGAGAATTTGAAACTTATTTTGTTTTAAGGCTACAAATACACATTCATACTTTTTTTATACATCCATACAAATCGCATTTTATTACACTTTATTGTGCCAGGTTGATTTTATGTCCTGGCTCTAGGGATTTTCAACGCAACAACAACAAAAACAACAATTTATAACTAATGAAAAAAATTACAAACTGACAGAGAAACATTACTACTGCAGGTTTATTTCTAAGTACATATACGTTCGCATTTTTCATAGACGACAACAAATACAACAACAATGATAAAAATTTTGCTACTGTTGTTGTTTAAAATGTAATGGCCTGAAAATACCGATGAAGCGCAGAGATTTAGAAAGTTATTATTACCTAATTGTCTGGCCTTTAAAAGTCATACTTATGAAATACACAGTGAGAAAAGAATAAAATATTTTATAATTTTATTATTAGAAATAGACCAGAACTAGAACAGAACTGAACTAGAACTGAACTAGAACTGAACTAGAACTGAACTAGAACTGAACTAGAACTGAACTAGAACTGAACTAGAACTGAACTAGAACTGAACTAGAACTGAACTAGAACCTGAACTAGAACTGAACTAGAACTGAACTAGAACTGACTAGAACTGAACTAGAACTGAACTAGAACTGAACTAGAACTGAACTAGAACTGAACTAGAACTGAACTAGAACTGAACTAGAACTGAACTAGAACTGAACTGAACTAGAACTGAACTAGAACTGAACTAGAACTGAACTAGAACTGAACTAGAACTGAACTAGAACTGAACTAGAACTGAACTAGAACAAACTAGAACTGAACTAGAACTGAACTAGAACTGAACTAGAACTGAACTAGAACTGAACTAGAACTGAACTAGAACTGAAGTAGAACTGAACTGGAACTGAACTAGAACTGAACTAGAACTGAACTAGAACTGAACTAGAACTGAACTGGAACTGAACTAGAACTGAACTAGAACTGAACTAGAACTGAACTAGAACTGAACTAGAACTGAACTAGAACTGAACTAGAACTGAACTAAAACTGAACTAGAAACTGAACTAAACTGAACTAAAACTGAACTAGAAACTGAACTAGAACTGAACTAAAACTGAACTAGAACTGAACTAGAACTGAACTAGAACTGAACTAGAACTGAACTAGAACTGAACTAGAACTGAACTAGAACTGAACTAGAACTGAACTAGAACTGAACTAGAACTGAACTAGAACTGAACTAGAACTGAACTAGAACTGAACTAGAACTGAACTAGAACTGAACTAGAACTGAACTAGAACTGAACTAGAACTGAACTAGAACTGAACTAGAACTGAACTAGAACTGAACTAGAACTGAACTAAGAACTAGAACAAACTGAACTAGAACTGAACTAGAACTAACTAGAACTACTAGAAACTGAACTAGAACTGAACTAGAACTGAACTAGAACTGAACTAGAACTGAACTAGAACTGAACTAGAACTGAACTAGAACTGAACTAGAACTGAACTAGAACTGAACTAGAACTGAACTAGAACTGAACTAGAACTGAACTAGAACTGAACTAGAACTGAACTAGAACTGAACTAGAACTGAACTAGAACTGAACTAGAACTGAACTAGAACTGAACTAGAACTGAACTAGAACTGAACTAGAACTGAACTAGAACTGAACTAGAACTGAACTAGAACTGAACTAGAACTGAACTAGAACTGAACTAGAACTTGAACTTATAAATGAACTAGAACTGAACTAGAACTGAACTAGAACTGAACTAGAACTGAATAGAAACTAATGAACTAGAACCTGCACTAGAACTAGAACTGAACTAGAACTGAACTAGAACTGAACTAGAACCTAAAAACATTTAACTTTTCTCTAAGTGCAACTTTAAAACACATAAAAAATTACTGCACCAGACTTCTCTCTAAAATATTCTAGCAATCTGCATTAACAACAAACCCCCCAAACTTACATTTCTAAACAATTCTACTTTATTATTGATATCCTTCGTCCTGTCTAGCATTGGTGTTAGGCAAGTAACGGTTAAAAGTATTTCAAGTCCTCTGGCATAAATATGCGTATGTATGAGGTATATACATTTGTTGTTGTTGTGTGCTATATGGGGGTTGTTCAACTTTTAAATCTTCTTTCTATGCACAAGGTGTTGCTTGTTCCAAACTAGAGCTTATCGTCTCATACCCACATAGCTAAGACGAAAGTTTTGAAAATTTTCTAAATTTCAGGCCATATTTTATAGTATTAATATGGTAAAATATTTCGTTGAAATGTCTATTCTAAATCCTTTCACACTCACTCATTTACTTACTAACGGATTCACTTACTTTGTTAGTTGGCTGCAAGTGCAACAGCAACAAAAACACTAACACATTGTACAAGTACTTTAATAATTCCTATGAAATGCTTTTATTCCTTCTTTTTTTCAGGTTGTCTTCATTGCATGTAGTATTTTGTTGCCGACAAACTCTCCGGTGAGTTGACAACACAATGTTCCAAAAAAAGGTTTATTTTATGGGATGTGTGTCCATAATGTTGTATATATGCATGAATGTATCTTAACAATGAATGTATCTGGTATATTTAGTAGTCACCTCATTTGCAACCTTTAAAATGTTTGAGTCCATTAAAATACCACAATGACAATTTAACAACTTGAAATCTAAGCATTGACCAGTGGAAGAAGAAACTCCAGCATAGGAGTAAGTATTATTTGAATTGTATAGAAACTTTATTTTTTTTTTCCAAATTCATATTTTAGATGCAAAGTTATAAATTATTGTCACAATGGGTATTAATGTATATTGTATGGGATACAAAGAAATTTAGGAACATTGAATGTCAGAGAAATAACTATGGAAATAAATGTAATGATTTTATTGTACTGAGTAGCAAATTTATAAAAATAAAATGAAAATTTATCGAAAATTTTTTATAAAAATAGAGCTTATTGAATGTTTATTGAAATTTTTCTATTAAATAAAATTTATCTAAAATTGTATACAAAAAAGTAAAAAAATCTACAAAAACAGAATTTAACAAAAATTTTCAACAAAAATGTAACATATATTTTTTATAAAAAGAAAAATTTTCTATAAATAGGAAATTTAACAAAAAGAAAATTTATTCGAAAATTTTCTTTAAAATGAAAACATCCTTTAAATAAAATATACGAAAAAATTTTATAAAAAGAACATTTATTTGAGAACTTTCTATAAAAGAAAAGTTAACCGAAAATTTTTTACAAAAAGAAAATTTAACCGAAAATTTTTTACAAAAAGAAAATTTAACCGAAAATTTTTTACAAAAAGAAAATTTAACTGAAAATTTTCTATAAATAGAAAGTTTATCAGAAAATTTTCTATAAAAACATAACTTATCCAAAAATTTTCTATAAAAACAAAATTTATCCGAAAATTTTCTATAAAAAGAAAATTTATTTGAAAACTTTCTATAAAAAGAAAATTTAACCGAAAATTTTTTACAAAAAGAATATTTATCTGAAAATTTTCCATAAAACGAAAATTTTCTATAAAAAAATTTATCAGAAAATTTTCCATAAAAAGAAAATTTATCCTAAAATTTTCTATAAAAAGAAAATTTATTCGAAAATTTTCTATAAAAAAATTTATTCGAAAATTTTCTATAAAAAAATTTATTCGAAAATTTTCTATAAAAAAATTTATAAAAAGAAAGTTATCCTAAAATTTTCTATAAAAAGAAAATTTATCCTAAAATTTTCTATAAAAAGAAAATTTATCCTAAAATTTTCTATAAAAAGAAAATTTACCGAAAATTTTTTACAAAAAGAAAATTTATCCGAAAATTTTCTATGAAAAAAAAAATTTGTCCGAAAATTTTCTATGAAAAAAAAAATTTTGTCCGAAAATTTTCTATAAAAAAAAATTATTCTAAAATTTTCTATAAAAAGAAATTGTATCCTAAAATTTTCTATAAAAAGAAAATTTGTCCAAAAATTTTCTATAAAAAGAAAATTTGTCCAAAAATTTTCTATAAAAAGAAAATTAAAAAAAATTATCCGAAATTTAAAAAAAAAGAAAATTTATCCGAAAATTTTCCATAAAAATGAAAATGTATCCGAAATTTTCCTTAAAAAATAAATTTTATCCGAAAATTTTCTATAAAATGACAATTTATCCGAAAATTTTCTATAAAAAGAAAATTTTCTATATAAAGAAAATTTATTTGAAAATTTTCTATAGAATTAAAATTTATACGAAAATTTTCTATAAAAAAGAAAATTTTTCAGAAAAATTTCTAAAAAAACAAATTTTTCCGAACATTTTTTATAAAAAGAAAATTTATCTGAATATTTTCTATAAAAAAGAAAATTTTTCAGAAATTTTTTTATAAAAAGAAAATTTTTGCGGAAAATTTTCTAGAATAAAATTTATAGAAGAATTTTCAAAAACAACATTTATTGAAATGTCCTGTCCATTGAATCAAAGTTTATCGAAAAAATTAATCAAAGTTCATCGAAAATTTAGTTTTAATTAAAATTTCTTAAAAAAATTTTAAAAAGAAAATTTATGGAGAATTTTCTATAAATAGAAAATTTATCAAAAATTTTCTATAAAAACATGTTTCAATGTTTTCCCTTAAAACAAAACTTATCGAGAGTTTTTATAAAAATTTATCGAAAATGAAAATTTATCGAAATTCTTCCAAAAGAAAAGTAGAAAATTTGTCAAAACGTTTTAAGAAAAAATTAAAAAAAAAAAGGAAAGTTTGTCGAACATTTTCCATTGGTAGAACATTTTTCGTAAATTGGTGGATCTTTAAGAGAAAAGCACCCAATTGAAACCTAAACTTATCTGAAACCAATCCCATTTAAATTTTTAATTTAAAAACATTTTCAAATTCTACAAAATTTAAATAATAGCCATTATTTCCTCATTTAAAAAGATATTTTTGTGCATGGATATCTAAAACTGTCTAAATGTCTCCACTCATCGTCGGTATGGTGTGTATTTTATAATCAAAGTATTTAACCTGTAAAAGCATTTCAACAATGTCGTCTTTTGTTCAGGACATTCTAATGAAAGGAGTGATGATCATAAATAAAATATACATTGTATAAATGGTATGAAAATGTATAGCGTAATGTATGTATGGGTGTCTTCTTCTGTCCTTCCATCCAAATGTCCCTGTCGCCCAACTAAAAGGTAAATATCGTATAGATACTATATACATTTGTATATGGATATGGATGGATAAAACAAAAAGACATTAAAGTGTGAATTGTAGTGATGACAACATACATTTCATTTCAGTTCATGTTATTGTTGTTGCTGTTGTTGTTGCCCTTGTTCATTCTTTTTGTGATTTGGGTGCAATTGAAGAATGCAAATGTGATACATGCCGCTCAATAAAGGTAGCCAAAGGCTTTTTAATTCACATAAAAGTAAAATGTGTGAATACAAGAGCAAAACAAAAAAAAAAAAAAAAAACAAGAAAATATGCTGAAGAGGAAAAATCAAACAAAAGTCTGTATCAATGCTCGCTCATACACAATGGTTAAAATGAAGAAAAAGTATGTGGACTCTAAGTGACATTCGGTAACAAACCGCATAAAATACGTAAAGTTACACCGAAACAAAAATGATATACAGTCAAACCTACTTAACAACACCAAATCACTTATCGCCCTGGATTTCATATTCCGGTAGTTAAATTGGGACATATTAAATGTTTCAGTGAAGTAATTAACCAGGGTTTACTGTATTTACGTGGACAGACGGACAAACGTAGGAACGGACAGATGAACAGCAAGACGGACAAAGTTAAAGTAAAGAAATTTGAACAAACGAAGAAATGTGACAGAGGTAGTGGACAAACAACGCAATAAGAACTAAACATATACAAAAACCGAAAATGTCGGTATTTCTTGTTACTTTTTTGTTGTGCATTTCAAACCGACCATGCTTGCCTTGCGATACTGTGAAATGTGTAACATTCATTCCGCAGGCATTTTCGTAACGTGGCAGTAGTTGGTAGCAGAAGCAACGGCAGTAAAGACATGATATGCAAAATGATACTTAACGATGACAAAAATGAAATAAACAAAAATAAGTGGAATCAGGTAAAACAAATAGAGCGGTTTGATCGGCAGAGGCCAACGATGGTAACGCTATACAACAGAATAATTAATAAAAGCTAGAAACCAAGTAAAGCACTGATTCAGTTATAACCATAATTTACACTTCTCCCTCAATTTACTTCAATTTACCTTCTCAATATTTGCTCTATAAAGTTTTGAGAATCCTATAGTATAATTCCTTTAAATAAATCCCAACCCAATGCTAAACCATAAATGCGCTCCTCAAAACCATAATGACAGCTTATGGCAATTGAACAAAAAGAAATAAAACTCATTCCTATTGACCATAAACAAATACTGATACGAACATTTCCAAATGTTATTTTTTTATTTCTTCTTCTACGCGACAAGTCCTCAGGTTCGGTTTATTTATACTTCAGTACAGCAAAGCGTTTCATTTTGTTGGTTGATTTCAATTGGATTGGGTTTTAGTTGGATTTGTTTGCTTTTTGTGGCAAAGAATAACTGACATCATACAAAGAAAAAGGTGGATTTTATTTGTATTATTGCTGGGCCAAGAACTAGAGCAGCAAACAAATAAACAAAACAGCAATAGAATTGTTGTTGAGTTGTGTGCTGAAAGCGACATAAAATAATTTATTTATTCTACATTTACTTATGAGCTCTCACTACAATAGAGATACAACTTGAACGACAACAATGACGACAATGCCACAGACTACTGCTATAGCAGTTTTTACCACTGCGATACGTAAACTGCGAAAGCACGTAGCCAACAGAAGAAGATAGGTACGTGGAAAAACCTGGACAATATGCAATGTTAAGTGTTGTGTGAGTGGTCTTTCAAAATAAATACATTTGTTTTTATAATAAAATTGCCATAGTTTTCTAAGCGTATACAAAGTGTATATTTCCCGGTTTTAAATTCAAATTTATTTTTTTCCTTTAGTTCCCTTTTTGTAGCGGTAGTGCAATAAAAAAAGAATTGAATTTGGAGTGTGTTGGTTGTGTTACACCGATGCGTAGAGGATTGAGGAATGCGAAACTTAAGTTACATACATACCGCCATTTTCTGTAGTCTCACTTTTTAAAAATCGATGGATGTAATCTCTCTCTCCAACCAACCAACAAACAAACAAACTAACTAACTAACTAACTAACTAACTAACTAACTAACTAACTAACTAACTAACTAACTAACTAACTAACTAACTAACTAACTAACTAACTAACACTAACTAACTAACTAACTAACTACTAACTAACTACTAACTACTAACTAACTAACTACTAACTAACTAACTAACTAACTAACTAACTAACTAACTACTACTAACTAACTAACTACTAACTAACTAACTAACTAACTAACTAACTAACTAACTAACTAACTAACTAACTAACTAACTAACTAACTACTAACTAACTAACTACTAACTACTAACTACTAACTAACTAACTACTAACTAACTAACTAACTACTACTAACTAACTAACTAACTAACTAACTACCTAACTAACTAACTAACTAACTAACTAACTAACTAACTAACTACTACTAACTAACTAACTACTAACTACTACTAACTAACTCTAACTAACTAACTACTAACTAACTAACTAACTAACTAACTACTAACTACTACTAACTAACTAACTAACTAACTAACTAACTAACTAACTACTAACTAACTAACTAACTACTACCTAACTAACTAACTAACTAACTAACTAACTAACTAACTAACTAACTAACTAACTAACTAACTACTAACTAACTAACTAACTAACTAACTAACTAACTAACTAACTAACTAACTAACTAACTAACTAACTAACTAACTAACTAACTAACTAACTAACTAACTAACTAAACTAACTAACTAACTAACTAACTAACTACCTACTAACTAACTAACACTAACAAACTAACAAACTAACTAACTAACTAACTAACTAACTAACTAACTAACTAACTAACTAACTAACTAACTAACTAACTAACTAACTACTAACTAACTAACTAACTAACTAACTAACTAACTAACTAACTACTAACTAACTAACTAACTAACTAACTAACTACACTAACTAACTACTAACTACTAACTAACTAACTAACTAATACTAACTACTAACTAACTAACTAACTAACTAACTAACTAACTAACTAACAAACTAACAAACTAACTAACTACAACTAACTACTAACTAACTAACTAACTAACTAACTACTAACTACTAACTAACTAACTAACTAACTACTAACTAACTACAACTACTAACTAACTAACTACTAACTAACTAACTAACTAACTAACTACTACTACTAACTAACTAACTAACTAACTAACTAACTAACTAACTAACTAACTAACTAACTAACTAACTAACTAACTAACTAATTAACTAACTAACTAACTAACTACTAACTAACTAACTAACTAACTAACTACTAACTAACTACTAACTAACTAACTAACTAACTAACTAACTAACTACTAACTAACTAACTAACTAACTAACTAACTAACTAACTAACTAACTAACTAACTACTAACTAACTAACTAACTAACTAACTAACTACTAACTAACTAACTAACTAACTACTAACTAACTAACTAACTAACTAACTAACTACTAACTAACTAACTAACTAACTAACTAACACTAACTAACTAACTAGCTAACTAACTTACTAACTAACTAGCTACCTAACTTACTCGGTAATGGTTTCTTAGGTTTATCGATTTTCTATAACGTTTGCCAACCTTGGTAATTTGGAATTGGAATTAGTTTTAGGCAATTTCGAGAATAAATAACAAAAAACCTGGAACATGTTTATGTTATTTAAAAGAAGAAGAAAACTATTAGAAACAGTGTAGTTCATGTAGATAAGTAATATCCAATTTTTTCCAATTGCAAATAGAAAAAAACATTTTCAATGCGTTAAGCTGAGCTACTTTGTATAGACTTTTGTCATACTAGAAACTAAAAAACTACTAACAACTAAAACTAGCACTATTCACATTGTATTCCAGCTGTTTTGTTGTGTCCAATCGAATGATTTGTGATGCCTTCTGTTTGCAAAACTTTACCGCATCGGTATTTTACCCGTCTTTTATTACCATTTATATTTCAATATTCTTTTTACACTGTTTTGCCATTCTCTCTCTCTCTATTTATATCGCTGGTCATACACAGCAATTGTTGTATACAAAAGTAACGAAAAGTTGCAGAATGAATGAAAAAGAAACTGTCACAAAAAAATTTATATATATTTTTGCCATTGATTGTTCAAACAAAAAGTAAGCAATCTTTAGCAGGATTATATTTTCCTACTCGTTTTAGTGTGTTTGCAAGTGTTGTAAACTATTTAAATAAGTGACTTGACTTCGATGCAATTGTAGTTTTTTATGTTTCAGAGTTTATTGGGTTTCTTCCATTTTTTCCTGACACTTTAAGGCCATAATGAGCATCTAGGTAATAGAGGGCGACAGGTAAATGATTAATAATTTATGGAGCATAACAGATTCTTTTCCAGAGTTAGTGACAGTAATTAGCAGTAGTATAGTTTAGGCACTAATGTATCGGTATTAATGGACTGGATTGACATTGAGTGAAATATATATAACAATTTTTAAGATGATCGTTGTTAAAGTGTATAAATTAGGAATTTAAAGATCGTCCAAACTATGTATGTATATGGAATACAGTGAACCGTTCAGTTCAGTTCAGCGCTAGTTCAGTTCGAGTTCAGTTCTAGTTCAGTTCTAGTTCAGTTCTAGTTCAGTTCTAGTTCAGTTCTAGTTCAGTTCTAGTTCAGTTCTAGTTCAGTTCTAGTTTCAGTTCTAGTTCAGTTCTAGTTCAGTTCTAGTTCAGTTCTAGTTCAGTTCTAGTTCAGTTCTAGTTCAGTTCTAGTTCAGTTCTAGTTCAGTTCTAGTTCAGTTTCTAGTTCAGTTCTAGTTCAGTTCTAGTTCAGTTCTAGTTCAGTTCTAGTTCAGTTCTAGTTCAGTTCTAGTTCAGTTCTAGTTCAGTTCTAGTTCAGTTCTAGTCAGTTCTAGTTCAGTTCTAGTTCAGTTTCTAGTTCATTCTAGTTCAGTTCTAGTTCAGTTCTAGTTCAGTTCTAGTTCAGTTCTAGTTCAGTTCTAGTTCAGTTCTAGTTCAGTTCTAGTTCAGTTCTAGTTCAGTTCTAGTTCAGTTTCTAGTTCAGTTCTAGTTCAATTCTAGTTCAGTTCTAGTTCAGTTCTAGTTCAGTTCTAGTTCAGTTCTAGTTCAGTTCTAGTTCAGTTCTAGTTCAGTTCTAGTTCTAGTTCAGTTCTAGTTCAGTTCTAGTTCTAGTTCAGTTTCTAGTTCAGTTCTAGTTCAGTTCTAGTTCTAGTTCTTTCAGTTCTAGTTCAGTTCTAGTTCTAGTTCTAGTTCAGTTCTAGTTCTAGTTCAGTTCTAGTTCTAGTTCTAGTTCTAGTTCAGTTCTAGTTCAGTTCTAGTTCAGTTCTAGTTCAGTTCTAGTTCAGTTCTAGTTCAGTTCTAGTTCAGTTTCTAGTTCAGTTCTAGTTCAGTTCTAGTTCAGTTCTAGTTCAGTTCTAGTTCAGTTCTAGTTCAGTTTAGTTCAGTTCTAGTTCAGTTCTAGTTCAGTTCTAGTTCAGTTCTAGTTCAGTTCTAGTTCAGTTCTTTTTAGTTCTAGTTCAGTTCTAGTTCAGTTCTAGTTCAGTTCTAGTTCAGTTCTAGTTCAGTTCTAGTTCAGTTCTAGTTCAGTTCTAGTTCAGTTCTAGTTCAGTTCTAGTTCAGTTCTAGTTCAGTTCTAGTTCAGTTCTAGTTCAGTTCTAGTTCAGTTCTAGTTCAGTTCTAGTTCAGTTCTAGTTCAGTTCTAGTTCAGTTCTAGTTCAGTTCTAGTTCAGTTCTAGTTCAGTTCTAGTTCAGTTCTAGTTCAGTTCTAGTTCAGTTCTAGTTCAGTTCTAGTTCAGTTCTAGTTCAGTTCTAGTTCAGTTCTAGTTCAGTTCTAGTTCAGTTCTAGTTCATTTCTATTCAGTTCTAGTTCAGTTCTAGTTCAGTTCTAGTTCAGTTCTAGTTCAGTTCTAGTTCAGTTCTAGTTCAGTTCTAGTTCAGTTCTAGTTCAGTTCTAGTTCAGTTCTAGTTCAGTTCTAGTTCTTCTAGTTCAGTTCTAGTTCAGTTCTAGTTCAGTTCTAGTTCAGTTCTAGTTCAGTTCTAGTTCAGTTCTAGTTCAGTTCTAGTTCAGTTCTAGTTCAGTTCTAGTTCAGTTCTAGTTCAGTTCTAGTTCAGTTCTAGTTCAGTTCTAGTTCAGTTCTAGTTCAGTTCTAGTTCAGTTCTAGTTCAGTTCTAGTTCAGTTCTAGTTCAGTTCTAGTTCAGTTCTAGTTCAGTTCTAGTTCAGTTCTAGTTCAGTTCTAGTTCAGTTCTAGTTCAGTTCTAGTTCAGTTCTAGTTCAGTTCTAGTTCAGTCTAGTTCAGTTCTAGTTCAGTTCTAGTTCAGTTCTAGTTCAGTTCTAGTTCAGTTCTAGTTCAGTTCTAGTTCAGTTCTAGTTCAGTTCTAGTTCAGTTCTAGTTCAGTTCTAGTTCAGTTCTAGTTCAGTTCTAGTTCAGTTCTAGTTCAGTTCTAGTTCAGTTCTAGTTCAGTTCTAGTTCAGTTTCTAGTTCAGTTCTAGTTCAGTTCTAGTTCAGTTCTAGTTCAGTTCTAGTTCAGTTCTAGTTCAGTTCTAGTTCAGTTCTAGTTCAGTTCTAGTTCAGTTCTAGTTCAGTTCTAGTTCAGTTCTAGTTCAGTTCTAGTTCAGTTCTAGTTCAGTTCTAGTTCAGTTCTAGTTCAGTTCTAGTTCAGTCTAGTTCAGTTCTAGTTCAGTAGTTCTGTTCTAGTTCAGTTCTAGTTCAGTTCTAGTTCAGTTCTAGTTCATTTAGTTCAGTTCTGTTCTTCTAGTTCTTCTAGTTCAGTTCTAGTTCAGTTCTAGTTCAGTTCTAGTTCAGTTCTAGTTCAGTTCTAGTTCAGTTCTAGTTCAGTTCTAGTTCAGTTCTAGTTCAGTTCTAGTTCAGTTGTTCAGTTCAGTTCTAGTTCAGTTCTAGTTCAGTTCTTCTAGTTCAGTTCTAGTTCAGTTCTAGTTCAGTTCTAGTTCAGTTCTAGTTCAGTTCTAGTTCAGTTCTAGTTCAGTTCTAGTTCAGTTCTAGTTCAGTTCTAGTTCAGTTCTAGTTCAGTTCAAGTTCTAGTTCAGTTCTAGTTCAGTTCTAGTTCAGTTCTAGTTCAGTTCTAGTCAGTTCTAGTTCAGTTCTAGTTCAGTTCTAGTTCAGTTCTAGTTCAGTTCTAGTTCAGTTCTAGTTCAGTTCTAGTTCAGATCTAGTTCAGTTCTGTAAAACACACTGAAAAATATTATTTTGCATATTTCTATTTACCCCGCATAACTATAATATTTATGCTCCATAAACATGTGCCTGTCATTTTTATGTTTCAGCTTCATAATTATTCAGATAATATTGTTTCTTATTTTAATAAAGTTCTATAATAAATTTAAAACAAAAGTAAAAAAAATAAAATAAGAACTTTTACTTAAGCCCCATAATAAAGCATGAAATTAAAATGTGCAATCAAAGTTAATACCAAAACGAAGACCAACAGCAGTCTGACATCTCACTACTTACCAACAATTTTACAGACCAACACAAATTGATAAAGTTCTTAACGAAATATGATACAGCCACAAAATTGTCATAAAAAATAGAACAAAAATATAAAAATGAAATACAAACTTTGCTAATAATTCTAATCCTGTGACGAATTTTAGACTTTTCAAAAAATTATTTGTGGGTTTTTCTTTTTGTGATTCTATTGTAATTTTTTTTTGCCAACCACCACCAACAACATTAAATTTTATATTTGTTTCGTAGTAAAGTTCTAATTTGGTGGCTATTTAAAAAAACATGTCACATAATCCTGAAAAGAAGCAACAAAAAAGAAAAACCAAACAGAAAGTAAAACAAATACAACAAGCATACACAGGATGAAGAAACTTAGGGAAGAATAAATACATAGAATGGATGTTGGCTGTGAAATGTGAAATAAAAAGTAAGTCATAACAAAATAATAAACCTACTGCTACTGCCACCAACTAAAAGATGAAGACTTGGTTTCATTCTGACAAGCGAAACATTTTGGCCAACTAGCGAAAATGGGGAGCGCCAACGAAACAAAAGAAACAAATTCTATATAAATGACATCTCATTTATGAAGACTTGTGAAACGTAAGAAAAAAACCCAAATGAAAATGAGGAAGCTTAAAGGAAGTAAAATATAAAAAAATATAGTAAAAGAAAAAATACAGGAAGATGCATGTTTGTATGAGATAAAACACACACACATACTAACATGTAGACATTAGAAATCTACTTGAAAAAAATCTAATAATGAATTCATTCATTTTTGTAAAATGCAGAAAAAATGGGCGAAAAATATAGAAAAAAATTATGCATTCAAAGCAGGTTGTTAAGAGTGAAAAACGAAAAAAAGGAACATTTTGCGTTTTTTTTATAAAGGATAAGGGAAAAGGGAATTTCCTATATTAAAAGTTCCAAAAATTTTCTCTTACAGAATTTCGTTTTATAAGAACCGTATCCATTTAATCCATGATTTCTGACTTCATATTGTAGAACATTAAAAAAGTACCATATGAAGAAGGAAAATGTACTAAAGATTTCTGTTATACCTAGGGTTTATTGAGTCATTATACCCTACACCACTATAGTGGGGAGGGTATTATACGTTTGTGCTGATGTTTGTAACACACAAAAATATTGGTCCTACACCCACCTTCAAGTATACCGATCGACTCACATTTTGAGTCGATTAAGACATGTCCGTCCGTCCGTCTGTCCGGCTGGCTGGCTGTCCATGTAAACCTTGTGCGCAATTTTCAAGATAATTTGATGAAATTTGGACCAAGCATGTTTTTTGGCACAAGGACGAAGCCTATTGAAAATGGTTGAAATCGGTCCATTATTTTACCTAGGCCCCATACAACCGTACCACCCGATTTGGGCTTTTTATGCCATAATTACGTCAAATATGCTATTATCTCTCTAAAAATTGGCACAAATAAGTTTTATATAAGTATAAATGACACTGCAGATTTTCGTAATGATCGGCCCTTATTTGACCCTAGCCCCCTTCAAAAAATGTCTTAAACGTCTAAAATTGATTTGTAACCATTTGTATCGCAATGAAACACAACATAATTAACTATTATTTACAAATATATCCTTTTCCCAAATTTAATGAGGATCGGCCCATGTTTGACCTATACTCCTATATAAAGCCTCATTTAGAAAATTAGTTTTTTATAAATAAATTGCTTAAATACTTTGGAATTAAGGTAAAATTCAACATAAAAGTTTCTTTGTGAAAAATAAAAATTTTTAAAATATACTCATGGTGTAGGATTATATGGCCGGCCATGCCCGACTATACTTTCCTATTTGTTTTAAATATTAAGATTCTAGGTTCTTGATTTGTTATGAATGTTTTTTATTTTTAATCTGCAGAAATCACTTTTTCCCCCACCCAAGCAAAAATGATAACAATACTCATATATAAAACAACACGTATGTAGAAGTTCTTCATCATCAACACTAGTCATAGTACACGTCATAAAGGATTTAAACTCGAACACCCCCCAGAACCTTATACCAGCACATGTTCTAATACACTTGCACCCACCAAAACCCAACACAAAGGCATAGAAGAGGAAGTAGAAAGAAGTAAATACGTTTCTGAACTCCAAACAACATTGTCAGTTAGTAAAAACGTGCTTTACACAAGAATGAATGAACGAACGAACGGAAAAATTCAAAAAAGCAAAAAAAAAAAAAATTAGGAAAGAAAAAGGAAAAAATATTCCTAATTCTTGTACATTTTATACTTGACAGTAGTGGTAATAATAGTATGATTTGAAAAAGAAAAAAAAACAAGAATCCCACACCGTGGAAGATGGAAATATTGTTAACCCCACCCACTTAACACAGTACGAAAAAAGGGCCTGTATAAGGTGAAAGGAGGCAATGATTCGAATGCAAAAGTACAACAACAAAATACAAACACACATACACATACACATACAGTTATTACTAAAAAGAGATAGAAAGGAAAATCATTTCGTTTTGTTGAACAAACACAAACGTGTTCAGCATGGCTAATATGGGCAAATATTTATATTGGTTTTTATAACAAACGATGTCATATTCATCAGCCAAACTAATGCGGGGGACTCAAAAGATGGACGTGATCTACCATCATACGAGAACATTCACTCATTCAATACATAACAGTAGGCAGGCAGGCAGATAGATAGATGTTTAAACAGTGTCAGTCAATAGTTGTATGAAAATGTGTAGGTTTCTTAATTTTTATATTTTGGGCCACATCTATCTTTGTCCTCTAAACATCCATACACATATGTACATCTGTTTTTAACTCTAAAAAGGGAACTAAGTAAACCTTGTAGAGAAACCTCTGTCAATTATTTACCTTGAAGCTATTTTCATATGTGAGGGTCAAAAGAGTAACGTATTCATGTCACATTATTTGACAAGTTCAATCTCTAGTTAAAGACCTTTTCTCCTACTCCAATCATTAGTAGAAAAAAATGTCTTTCAAATTTCTTTGTTTAGTTCTTGAGGTAAATATAAATGTTTCATCACTTTTACTTTCAAATTTCTTAATATTTGTTGCTTGTAGGTAGTTTTGGCAATTAGGGGAAATGTGAGCAGGAATGAGTATACAAAAGTACCAAAATCGAAGAGTACAAAAAGGTAATTTTGTCTGTCAAAGAGTCAACTTCAACGTCTCCTAACTCTGCTAGTTCTAATATCATATACGTATCTTAGCTGGATTCAAACCACACGATCAAAAAAAAAATGGAGAGTATATTGATGTTGTCATTCCGTTTGTAACATATCGAATTATTGGTCGTAGACCCTCAAATGTACATGTATTAGCAGCATCTCCTTAATGTGTGACTTTAGCAGAGCACAGTGGGGCAGAATGGAAATTTTTTGGAAATAAATCTGGAATTTCTAAACGGCTGATCCGATCGGGATAAAATTTGGCGTGAGCGTAGCCAAGGAGTATTCGAGTTTAAGTTTTGAAGATGAACCCTGCAGATGCCCCAGGGACGGCGCTGTGGCGGCTCAAAGTAGGGTACCTACGACATGTAAAATTGTTAAACTCGTGCCATTTTTTTGTTTTTCACCCAAATACAAAGATTTTTATATTTTGTGAAAGCGCTCGACGAGATCTTGAAAAAACATGCTTGGACATACTACTTATCTCTTATAATATCCGAGTTATAGGCATTTAAGAATTTAGTGATACAAAATTTACCATACCTTGGTCCGCCTTTTTTTGAATACCGGGCGTAATTTTGGACCAAATGGACTCAATTTTTTCTTGTTAGTTAGACAACAAAATTTCCAATAATATACAAAAAATTTCAGATCAATATCGTTTACAGATCCAAAAATATACGTTTTTTAATTTAAAAATTCAAAAATTTTTAGATTTTTGGCGTTTTTTTGCCAAAAATGTGTCTTACCTCTTTTATTAATAAAATAAAATTTTTATTAAGAACATATAACAATTTTATAGTTTTCTAAAAGGTATCTTTACGCAGAACGCTTTGGCGTAAAAAACTAGTCCTATTTTTTGAAAATGTTGCCACTGCGTCCATCCGAATATGACCTATTTTTTATCAAAACTTCAACTTTGGGCGACATGTTCTAAAATCCCAAAGCTGGGATCAGAAAACTGAAAGCAGTTTTGGAAACCTCAATATGTTTTCTATTTACTCCAAAAGTATTTTCCCAGCCCTGAAAGAAATGTGGACCCTATGGGCAAAAAAGTAAAAAATCCCATTTTTGGGATTTTCATTCCTATTTTTGGGAATTGCGGGATGCCCTTTGACCTTTTCAATTTTTTTTTGCATATTCTTATTTGAAATGACAAATTTAACAAGCGTTGAAAATTTCATTGAGTTTTGTTCATAAATAAAGATTTTGTCATATATTACATATTTGTTTAATTTCTAAAACTATGATTTATATCAACATTTTAATAGGATCGCAGATAGCTACAACAATTTAGTCCATATTTATCCCTTAATATCATTTTTTAGTTAGATATGGAAATTCTCGACCCTTTACAAAAAATTTCAAGCCAATATCTCAATTACATTCAAAAATATGTTCATTTAAACCTGTGTCCTTTAATTTCATCTTTTTCATATTTTAGTATTAAGTATGACAGCATATATTTAAATCTTATATTTACCTATTTTCTATTTGTTTGCTTATCCTTATAATTGAAAGGTCCTATTATGCTTAAATTTTCAAAAATTTATAACTATTTTTTACCTAAATTTGTTCGACAGATCATTTCGTTCTGTTTCGTTTATGATCATGTAGGTAAAAATGTACAGGTAATGATAATTTCGATTCATTCACTAATAAGAAATATCAATGACTGAATTACAGGTTATAGTAATATAGTCCTAAATGTTAATAGGTAGACAATTCGTAATTTTTTACTTTGGAATACCTGTATCGGAAATGACAAGAATTGGTATATAAGTAAACTTCTCAGATTTTAAGTACCATATTTAATAAATCTACAATGAAGATTACATTAAAGTACGAAGAGTTGTGTTCCGTTTTATGGAGTATATCTTCAAAAGGGCCAGAAAGAATTGAAGACATTTCAAATTATATAAAAACTACATATAGTAGAAAAGTAGACAAAACAGGCATATCAAAAATTGAAAACTTTTTAAAACTTTTTGATGTAAAAAGTAAGTCTGTGGATGGAAATCAAAAGAAATTTCGATTAAAATTTTGTAGTTGGATGGAAACTACTACGGAAATCTCAACTTACAACACATCAATAGGAGCGCCTTGCAAGTCATACGAAGACTTATGTTCAAGGTAAAAAAGAAGAGGGTCACACAAAAACTTTTTTCAATCTCAAATGAGGAAATTGCTGATACATTTAACGAAATGCTGAAAAAGGAAAACCAATATATGGATGTCGTACATATTGCAACTATTCTTCCTAATGCATCACCAAAACGACTTAAGCGAATTGTGGAAAGTATACCAACTCCAACATCATAATCAAATTTTACTGAAGAGAAAGCAATAGCGCTTATGTTGGAACTGGGTCTCAGTCGAAATAAGTACCAAATATTAAGAAAAGCTCTGCATGAAAAAGGACACAATATATTACCATCATACAAGGCGATCCAGGAAAAAAAAAAACAAACTATCCTACTAAATCAACAAAAAATAATGAAGAATTGAAAGAACTGAGAGCTGCGGAAAAAAGCAGAATCCAAGAAGAATTTAAAGTTCAGATGGGATTAAACATCGACAAACCACTAGTACAAATGACGGTAATACGTCGAGAAGGTTTTTTCGTGATTTTGAAATTACTTCAAAAATAACTGGAATCGACAAGGAGTTGCTTCGAAGAGTTAAAACTATTTTAATGGCACTGAATAGTAAACATAAAATTAATGAAAATCAATTTGGGGAATACACATCTGAAATTTCTAAATTACTTGTATCTCTGTATCCATGGAGGGAACTAACACCAACAGTACACAAAGTATTGTGTCATGGTCAAATAATAATTGAATCGAATATTCTTCCACTTGGAGAGTTAACAGAAGAAGCCCAGGAAGCGAGGAATCGAGATTTTAAGCATGTTCAACTATTCAGCTCAAGAAAATGCTCCAGCCAATCACAGAATGAAGATATTTTTAATAGTTTACTTCTATCTTCTGATCCTGTTCTTTCAACTATGCGAAAAAGATGGATTTGTTATGAAACTCTATCATCTCAAAACAAGGAAGATTTAAAGGACTTATATTACCTTCTGGATATGTATACCGATATGACAGATTATTTTATAGAAAATAAGTAGTGTTAGGAATTAACTATATAAGTAGGTTGTAAGAATTAATTGTATTATGTTTAAGATAAACAGTTCAAATAAAAAAAGCTATTATACTAACTGATGATATTGTATTAAATTGTGTTTTATATTTCGGTGGGCGGGAAAGGTAATTTGTGTGGGGTGATTTAGGTGTTGTTGTGCGTGGCTCATAATAAAATTATAATTTTTTTATTTAATATACAATATTATAATAAAATAATTAACTAAATAATTTTTAAAAATTGTCCAAATATTTTATTCAACACCAAATGTATGTTCTGTCATACTTAATACTAAAATATGAAAAAGATGAAATTAAAGGACACAGGTTTAAATGAACATATTTTTGAATGTAATTGAGATATTGGCTTGAAATTTTTTGTAAAGGGTCGAGAATTTCCATATCTAACTAAAAATTAAGGGATAAATATGGACTAAATTGTTGTAGCTATCTGCGATCCTATTAAAATGTTGATATAAATCATAGTTTTAGAAATTAAACAAATATGTAATATATGACAAAATCTTTATTTATGAACAAAACTCAATGAAATTTTCAACGCTTGTTAAATTTGTCATTTCAAATAAGAATATGCAAAAAAAAAAATTGAAAAGGTCAAAGGGCATCCCGCAATTCTCAAAAATAGGAATGAAAATCCCAAAAATGGGATTTTTTACTTTTTTGCCCATAGGGTCCACATTTCTTTCAGGGCTGGGAAAATACTTTTGGAGTAAATAGAAAACATATTGAGGTTTCCAAAACTGCTTTCAGTTTTCTGATCCCAGCTTTGGGATTTTAGAACATGTCGCCCAAAGTTGAAGTTTTGGTAAAAAATAGGTCATATTCGGAAGGACGCAGTGGCAACATTTTCAAAAAATAGGACAAGTTTTTTACGCCAAAGCGTTCTGCGTAAAGATACCTTTTAGAAAACTATAAAATTGTTATATGTTCTTAATAAAAAATTTATTTTATTAATAAAAGAGTTAAGACACATTTTTGGCAAAAAAACGCCAAAAATCTAAAATTTTTTGAATTTTTAAATTAAAAAACGTATATTTTTGGATCTGTAAACGATATTGATCTGAAATTTTTTGTATATTATTGGAAATTTTGTTGTCTAACTAACAAGAAAAAATTGAGTCCATTTGGTCCAAAATTACGCCCGGTATTCAAAAAAAGGCGGACCAAGGTATGGTAAATTTTGTATCACTAAATTTTTAAATGCCTATAACTCGGATATTATAAGAGATAAGTAGTATGTCCAAGCATGTTTTTTCAAGATCTCGTCGAGCGCTTTCACAAAATATAAAAATCTTTGTATTTGGGTGAAAAACAAAAAAATGGCACGAGTTTAAAAATTTTACATGTCGTAGGTACCCTACTTTGAGCCGCCACAGCGCCGTCCCTGGGGCATCTGCAGGGTTCATCTTCAAAACTTAAACTCGAATACTCCTTGGCTACGCTCACGCCAAATTTTATCCCGATCGGATCAGCCGTTTAGAAATGCCATATTTATTTCCAAAAAATTTCCATTCTGCCCCACTGTGCAGAGTAATGAAATTTGACACAAACAGGGAGATCATATACTCTCTTTCAAATTTTATAAGGATCGTTCCACAATTTACCCCCCAAATCATCTTAGAGAAAAACACTTCAGATAGGCTAAAGGTATTACGAAATAATTTGTTTACCGATCGTAATATAATTTTATATTTCTGATCTTCACAACACGAAAACAAATTGACAAAGTTCTCCTCTCAGAGGCGATGGAAGTGTCAAAAATTTAAGCTTTCATTCTAGAACACAAAGTTCTAAACACACAATACACATGCAGTGATAGAACTGAAAATCTTCTAGAATTTTTCATATTTAGTTAAGCTTCGATTTTTTCCTCACAGAGATGATACAAGTCTAGAATTACACTGAGTTCAAGTTCATCCAATTTTTTGTAATGCCGGCCTTTCATGGCTAAAGCTTACTTTCATTCTTGCAAACGCTCAGAGATCTTCTGCATGATCGAATATGTTATCCTCTTAAAATAGATGTAACTTATATAGATTATAAAACTCATCCCACATTATATTGGTAGATCTGGAGATTATCAACACCACTTTTCTCAACTAGTTAGATCTTGCAAAAGCTTAGCGATCTTATGCATGATCAAACTTGACTTTCCGGTAAAGTTGGAGAGTCACGGAGAAGTATTTATTCTAAAGCATAGAGTCTGTAAAACGCATCCCTTAATTGGACAACAATTGATCAACTTACAGGACTTATATGGTTATAACTGGTGGTGTCATCGTCCTTATTCGGTAAGCTTTAAGTTTTAAGTTTCACAAGTTTCTGATCTTTAAATCCTGATGCTTCTTCAAAACTAAAAACATATTAAACAGTAAGCGGGTTCCTATTATTTCTTATTCCCATTTTGGTACCAGATGTTCGTATATTTTACATCTGTAGTTCCTACTGCTACTTATCTCGGAGACTGCTTATGGGTATATGTTTCAAATTATTTCAAATTTAGTCCTTAAATTAGGGGAACTTCTAAATTACCGTGATTAATTCTATTGTATCAAATACTTCTTGATAAGGCTAGATCATTTACAGTTCTACAGTTCTTGCAACAGACATTTATATCATTAAGTCGATTGATTGACTTCACCAACTTTTGTCTCATTAGGTATTTTTGGTGTGAAGATCTAATGGTAGTGGGATGGAACTCAGTATCTTCTAGACTTCCGGATCAGAATTACGATATCTATCATTGGCAATATGTAATTGGATAAAGAAATATTATTGATGGATCTATTCAGATGTGTAATAAGTCAAGAACATACTCATATACTGGCACATTCTTAAATGATTTAGTATCAGAGTACTTTTCGAATAGTACCAAATATCAAGCAACACTCCTAACGCAAAACCCACACACATTCACATAAGTAATTTTGATAACGATGAGTTTGTTAATAGTTACGGGAATGAGATCATGAGAGATGATGTTAAATACGAAAACTTGTCCGTTTAAGTTTAAACACGTAGAACGCGTCTGGAATACGTTAATTATCTAAACATTAAAGGAATGCGTGCACATTTCACTCGAATCTATTATGTATATTAAAATGGAAAACTAAAACTACTTCTCCACTACATATACACAACAATGACAGTCCCATATGTTTAATCCTTAGATTAATTCCCCCCAAAAATATGTTGAAAGGGGGGGGAAGAAAGAAACAACAAGAATAATTCAACAAATTTTCTTTGTTTTTGATGTATTTGCTACAAGAGTGTTAACACAAACAATCCAAATCATCTAGCTAAAGAAGTTAAAGAGCTTAATTTAAGAAAATTCTATGCAGGGTTATTTTAGGCCTTTCTCGCCCCCCTCCCCTTCCCTGTTCGTCTTTCAACAGTTTGATTTGAACCTTTTTGTATTTCTTTTAATTTTTTTTTTGCTCTTCATCATCTTTCTTAAGAAAATAACTAATATTTGTTCATTAAGCTGGGGCCACAAAAATTAAATAAACATGACTTTTTGCTTGAATTTCAAGAGTGTAAAGAAAGTTTTTACGGCACGCATTTTCCCCTAGTATGCACGACTGACGGAACACAAAAGGTTTTTCAATTTCTTTTTTCATCTTCATCTTGCTTGCTATGCTTTTGAATGGTTATAATTAGTGTGATGTGATAATTGAATTCAAAGGAAATTGTAAATGTTTCAAATGTTTATCAGGCCTCAGTTGTATGAGTATTTTTCTTTTTGCGAATAAAGGAAGGTTTTAATATTTATTTAACGTCTTTATTAATAAAAATATTTTGTTTTTGTGGGGAATAATATTTTCATGAAATTTTTATGAAGCATTTGTAAGATTTGATAAATTTTTACGATTAAGGGAGATTTGGGATGGAAAAGAGGTTTGAGGATTTTGGGTTATTTAATTATTAACTGGTATTGAAATGCTAAAAACGTTTAGAAAATAAATGCGTTTAAGGTTTTTAATTTTTATTCGTGTCGTGATAAGAATGAAATATTTCATTATAATTTCTAAGGCGAACTAGTTCTGCAGTAGTTTTCGTTCAAACCTCTTTTATAAAGTTCATCTTAAATTTCACATTTTCCTTGTTGAAAAAAATCTTTTGCAATATCTAGATTTTCGACAAAACATTCTCCTTAAATAGCAAATGTTCGTAAATATTCGCGAGAATTTTTTAAAAACCAAATTTCAAATTGCTCAATGTAGGATAAGACTGCATTTAATGATCTAATATAAAACTGCTTTGAAAATTTAAAAACCAGTATTTTTGGGTAAAAGTTTAGGTAATACCAAATGTTCGTGAGTATTCGCGAGAAGTTTTGTTGAAATTTAAACTTACATTGCTTAAAAAAAAGATTTCAGTTTTTCACTTAATTTTTTTCTTGCGTATAAGTTTAAAGTTTTTCATGAATGACTCCTGCCTAAAACATTATTCCATTTTCCAAATGTATTTAAAACTTAGCTGTTGCCAAACTTTTTAATTTAACCCCCCATTACAGTGCAATATTAAGTAGTTTAATTAAAATCTTAAGAAAAAAAATCTTAAACCAAAATTTCAAGTTAAAAAGTTTATTGACTCTACAATTAGCAACAACTTGAAAGATGCAAGCAAAATGTAGAAGTTTTATTTCTTCACTTAGAAATTTACTGAGGAAGCGCTGTTGAAAACATTAAAGTTGATTTTCGCTCAAATCTTTGAAATGTTTCAAGTTTTTTGCATTCAAATTGAATTGAAATTATGTTGTTATTTAAAGCACGTTTTCAATTACACTAAACAGATTTTTTTATTTTTTGTGGGTTCCTTTTTAGCAAACATTCTAAAAGTCAGATTTTAGCTTTAACCTAAAGTAGCTGACAAGAAGTAGAGATAGAGAAGCGATAGGCAGAACAGACAGAGTACAGAGCTTTCTGTATTATTCTGCTGCATATGGTCCTACCATCTCTTAGTGTACGAAAATTAGCGAAAGCTTTTTTGTGTTTACACGATCCCTTAAATGCTTGAAAGCATTCCAGTTTTGACTATACATGATCTATCTATAGTTAATTCGTTAGTTAGTTAGAAGCTTTTCTCAGCGCAGTGGCACGAAAGCTTTTTTAGTGTTCCTTTAAATACTTGAACTTTGATGATCTATCTACAGTATGTTAGTTACTTAGTTGTTAGTTAGTTAGTTAGTTAGTTAGTTAGTTAGTTAGGTAGTAGTTAGTTAGTTAGTTAGTTAGTTAGTTAGTTAGTTAGTTAGTTAGTTAGTTAGTTAGTTAGTTATAGTTAGTTAGTAGTTAGTTAGTTAGTTAGTTAGTTAGTTAGTTAGTTAGTAGTTAGTTAGTTAGTTAGTTAGTTAGTTAGTTAGTTAGTTAGTTAGTTAGTTAGTTAGTTAGTTAGTTAGTTAGTTAGTTAGTAGTTAGTTAGTTAGTAGTTAGTTAGTTAGTTAGTTAGTTAGTTAGTTAGTTAGTTAGTTAGTTAGTTAGTTAGTTAGTTAGTTAGTTAGTTAGTTAGTTAGTTAGTTAGTAGTTAGTTAGTTAGTTAGTTCGTTAGTTAGTTAGTTAGTTAGTTAGTTAGTTAGTAGTTAGTTAGTAGTTAGTTAGTTAGTTAGTTAGTTAGTAGTTAGTTAGTTAGTTAGTTAGTTAGTAGTTAGTAGTTAGTTAGTTAGTTAGTTAGTTAGTTAGTTAGTTAGTTAGTTAGTTAGTTAGTTAGTTAGTTAGTTAGTTAGTTAGTTAGTTAGTTAGTTAGTTAGTTAGTTAGTTAGTTAGGTAGTTAGTTAGTTAGTTAGTTAGTTAGTTAGTTAGTTAGTTAGTTAGTTAGTTAGTTAGTTAGTTAGTTAGTAGTTAGTTAGTTAGTTAGTTAGTAGTTAGTTAGTTAGTTAGTTAGTTAGTTAGTAGTTAGTTAGTTAGTTAGTTAGTTAGTTAGTTAGTAGTTAGTTAGTAGTTAGTTAGTTAGTTAGTTAGTTAGTTAGTTAGTTAGTTAGTAGTTAGTTAGTTAGTTAGTTAGTTAGTTAGTTAGTTAGTTAGTTAGTTAGTTAGTTAGTTAGTAGTTAGTTAGTTAGTTAGTTAGTTAGTTAGTTAGTTAGTTAGTTAGTAGTTAGTAGTTAGTAGTTAGTTAGTTAGTTAGTTAGTTAGTTAGTTAGTTAGTTAGTTAGTTAGTTAGTTAGTAGTTAGTTAGTTAGTTAGTTAGTTAGTAGTTAGTTAGTTAGTTAGTTAGTTAGTTAGTTAGTTAGTTAGTTAGTTAGTTAGTTAGTTAGTTAGTTAGTTAGTTAGTTAGTTAGTTAGTTAGTTAGTTAGTTAGTTAGTTAATTAATTTCATGTGACGAAATACTGCTGGGCCACTACCCGACCTGCTGTGCGCTCCTTTACCAGAATGGAACCCACGACCTCCGGTCTACATATTCTACAAAAGA
Source organism: Lucilia sericata (assembly GCF_015586225.1). Classification (NCBI taxonomy): domain Eukaryota; kingdom Metazoa; phylum Arthropoda; class Insecta; order Diptera; family Calliphoridae; genus Lucilia; species Lucilia sericata. Next base: position 44,925 of record NW_023995040.1, on the reverse strand, counting down.
GCTTTTTTGATCATAAAAGCTTATTTATAATTATTTCCTCTTTATGAAAAAAGTTTCCCTCTCTCTGAAATAAATTTGTACAACTTTTCTCTCATTTAATTTATTTCCACACAACCTTTTAAATTCGACCTCGTCTCCATCGCCAGCCAGCACCTTTATTATATTTACAAATTTATTTTGCGTGTGCATTTTATCGCCTTATTTACTGTTACACATTCGTTACGGGGTTTTCTTTAATTTCCCATTTTTTCCGATTTTATTTCATATTTGCTTTATTTTGAGTGTATAACGTTTGATTAATTGAATTGAAAAATGAAGAAAAATAAAGATTGAAATACACTGTGTACCTTCAAAGTTGGCTGCGTGTTGATTGCTCGTTTGCTGTCGTATATTTTTCTTATTTCAATTTCTTTTTTGAGGAAAGCAAAAATTTTATTACTTTATTTCATTTTTGCTGAACCTTTCATTTAATTTCTCAAATGTTTCATTTATTCATTTATTTCTTTTTCTTACAAACGAGAAGTCAGTCAACGTCATCATCTTTTGATTTTGTTGTATCGATAGCATTGTTAAGTTTCATAAATCTTTTTACGTTCTATTTTTTTTTTGTTTCCTTCATATTCTTGTTTGTTTATTATTCCTTTATTATTGTTATTATTGTAGTTGTTGCTATTCCTTCCGATATCGATCTATTAAAATAATTGTGTGGTTTTGTGTTATTTCCTTTTTACAGGATATTACATTGACAATTGATGTGTAATAATTAACATTGATTAAGACATTGTTGGTAAAATGAAAAGAAATGAGAGTGGGAGTGGGGATAGAAGAAAATGTTGAAGGTGAAGATATCAATGAATACCTTTGGTTTGTTTTGATGCTTGTTGAAAGTTGTTGGTAATATTGAATAACGTGACTCAAGATTATGTGCAGTAGGATGAATGAAAAAATAATATGTGGAACAGTCCAACAAAGGAGAAACTTCCAATGAAGCAGAGAAAAAATATATTGAATATGTATATCTTTAAAAAACCATAATGTTCTTTCCAAAATTGAAGAAGTAAGAATCTCACTGTATATAAAAAAAAAAACAATTTGTTTTTGGGAAAATATAGGATATAAAAACATACCACTGTACCGTTTAACAGTAGACATTTCATGAATTTGGAGGTTCAAAGTATACGAAGCTCTGGAATCATAATATAGAATAGTCGATGAGGTATTAAACTCTATTGTTGTGAATGGCTTTTAGGAAAAACTGCCGAAACTATCAAACAACTGTCGTCAAGCTACAAATTTAAGAAACCGACAAGTTTCCAATTTATATAAAATTTCAATAAAATGTTGATGTAATTCCTTCCCACTTAAATTATATTTCGACGATTTCAAAAATTTCGACTAATTTTCAAATTAAATAAAATCGGCAACTTGGTTTGAAGTTATTACTCAAAGAGTAATCTTCTAAAAGAATTTTTCAATTATTTCGACGAATTTCTATCTCAAATAAAAATTTCGATGAGTTTCATATTCAAATAACATTTCGACAAAATTGTCTACTATAAAAGAGTTTCTAACATAAATTATACAATTTTCGACGAATTTTCTAATAAAGAAAATTTTGACGAATATTCAACATTAATAAGATTTCGACGAATGTCGTATAACTATTGTAAATCGGCAGATTATTTTAAATTTAATAATATAAAAAATAGTTGGTCAAAATTTCTAATTATAAAAAATTTAGACGAATTTTTAAATTTCTAATTATAAACAATTTCGTCAAATTTTTAAATTTCTAACTATAAAAATTTCGACGAATTTTCAACTAAAATTTTCTTTCCGATTTAAATTAAATTTCGACGAATTTCTATCTCAAATAAAAATTTCGACGAGTTTCATATTCAAATAACATTTCGACAAAATTGTCTACTATAAAAGAGTTTCTAACTTAAATTATACAATTTTCGACGAATTTTCTAATAAAGAAAATTTTGACGAATATTCAACATTAATAAGATTTCGACGAATGTCGTATAACTATTGTAAATCGGCAGATTGTTTTAAATTTAATAATATAAAAAAAATTTGGTCATAATTTCTAATTATACAAAATTTCGACGAATTTTTAAATTTCTAATTATAAAAAATTTCGTCAAATTTTTAAATTTCTAACTATAAAAAATTTCGACGAATTTTCAACTAAAATTTTGTACTATTGGAAAAGTTTTAAAAAATTTAGAATTTTCCGACTTAAATTACTTACGCCAAATGTAATATTTATAATTTCCAAGAATTTTTAGAATTTTTTCCCGTCTCTCAATAAATTTTTCTACTTGAAGAAAATTTTGACGAATTTTCTATAAAAAAAAAATCAACAAAATTATAAAAATTTTGAAAAAAAATTTATTTAAACATAATGTAGACAATTTTAAAGCAAAGTTCGACAAGTTTAAAACTATAAGAAAGTTTAGGCGAAAATGTAGACTTACAAAAAGCAAGGTTTGACAAGTTTTCAGCTTCAAGAAATTTTAGGCGAACTTTCTATTTAATGAAAAATTCTATTAGTTTTTGAATATGGAAATTTTCCCAATTAAGATGCATTTTCATCTCAAAACAAAAGTCGACGAGTTTTGAACTTAAAGAAAATTTTGACGAATTTACTACTTTAAGAACATTTTTTTTACAAATTTTCTACTTGAAGTAATTTTTATAAATCTTTATGTTTTAAGCAAATTTCAACAATTTTCTAATTTAAACAAATTCTACGACTTTTCAATTTTTTATTTAAAGGCGAATTTTCTACTTAAAACTAATTTCGACAAGTTTCCAAATTTCAGAAAATTTCAACAAATATTTAGCTTGAAGAAAATTTCGACGAGATTTCTGTTACCAATTTATGGAAAATTTTACAATTTTTCTACTTGAAGTAATTAAAAGTAATTTCGACGAATTTTCCACTGGAAGATAATATTGACGAGTGAGAACTTTTTCTCACTTAAAAAGAATTTTGAACATTTTTTATAAATAAAGATATTTTCGAAAAAAAGTTTTCACTTAAATAATATTTTTTCAAATTTGCAACTCAAAAAAAAAAAAATTTTGACGAATTTTTAAATTTTAAGAAAATTTTAACGAATGTTTTACTTAAAGATAATTTTCTAATTTCGACACTTTAGATTGAAAACCGCCTGCTGGGTGTCAAAAGGATAACTTTTTAGAATAAGACCATAAAATGGTATTGTAAATACATATTTAATTTTCAGAAATAATAGTTTTTTTTATAAAAATCAATATGTAAAAAGAAATGTAAAAACTTACTTTGTAATAAATTTAAGGCAAATATTTACAAGGAAAAGACATCAATAACTTACCTAAAAAGAGACAAATAAAAAAATACATAAAAATTATAAAGTTGTAATAAAAATCTACAATAAAATTATATTTAAGACACGAAAATAAAATTTAATTTAATTTAAACAATAACAACATTATTAAAGCTTTCAAAAAGTAAACGCTAAATGCGAATAGCCTTGGACATCTAAATTCTTTTTGCGTTTTGCATTTAATATATTTTTTGCTTAATAAACTCCCTTTTGTTAGTGCTCTAACCAAGCACAGCCACCCTTCTCTCCCCCCTTCCATTTGTTAAACAAGGTAGACTTCATTACAATTACAAATTTTATGAAATCTATATAATGAATTCATTGTAACAATTCGAAATGTTTTTATTATTATTCAAAAAAAGTACTTTGCCAGTGAAAGGAGGTTCTTAGAGACATTAGCATAGTATGCACAACCGATACAAAGAAATTTTCATACAATCTTGGGTGTCAATAAGCCTTATTGGGTTTAGTTGACTGGTGATGATGATGATGATGGGCAGCATATTTGAAAGAATTGAAAGAAAACGCGCAATAATAAAAAATAATAAGAGCCAGCAAGTTATTGACTTTTTTTCTTCCTTCTGTGTCTTCATTGAAAAGCTCACGGGATAAATTTTTGTTTTCATCATTGTTCAATATTTTATTTACTTTAAGGATTTTCTTTTTCGTTCTGTTATAATTCGTAGAATTTATTCTTCATTTTCAATAACAATTGATTTTTCTCTTTATTTGTTTGCTTGTTTGTCTATCTAGGAATTTGGAACGAGTGTAAACAGCCTTTGTAGGTGACTAAAATTTATTATTTTCTTTTTTTCCCAAATTTATATTGGAATTTTTGTAAGTAGATTTTTTGGATTTATGTTTATGACACAGACAATGAGTGAGTCTTATCTAGTTAAAATGTTTTATTAGATTTTTGTTTTTTTTTTAATAGATTTTCTTAAATTTCTATTTATTAAAGATTTATAAAAAAAATTAAGATGAAGATATATAAAAAAATGTGGAATTTTACTGAAAATTACTTGTGTAGAAGAGCTGAGGAGGCTCTGAATACGGCCTTGAGCTGGGCTCAACCGAGAGGCCTCAATGTTAACCCGGCGAAGACGGAAATCTGTCTTTTCACAAGAAAGACAAAAATTTCTACATATACTGAACCTTTCTTCCTGGGCAAGAAGATACCGGTGACAGACAAAGTTAAGTACTTAGGTGTAATACTTGACCGGAAATTAAAATGGAGGTACCACATATAGGATAGGATCAACTAGGCACATATGTGCTGGGCGATATGTAGGAGAACCATAGGCATGAAATGGGGTCTTAGTCCTACTATGACAAATTGGCTTTATAAAAGTGTAATTAGACCAATTCTAGCTTATGCTTCAATAATCTGGTGGACTGCTTTGGACAAAAAGTGTAATATCAAACTACTACAGGGAGTTCAGCGTACATGCTGCTTGGGTATAAGTGGTGCCATGTGTACTACTTCAACCAAGGCTCTGGAAACGTTGCTAGATATTCCACCCATTGAAACATATATAAAATATGAGGCGGTGCTTACAGCCGAATGGCTCTTTATTTTAGGCGAACTGGCCAAAAACGGTTATAGGACACGTCATCAATGTATACTGGACACATTGGAAGGTTATACACATTCATCGGACGTGCCTGATCGCATACCAGACACAGAATATGTCGGAAACTTTGAAACGCTAATCCCAGATAGAATGTATTGGTCAAGCGAAACATTAGAGCAAATACCAGTAGGAATCCGTTGCTACACGGATGGCTCTAAATTAGGGGACAAAGTGGGCCTGGGGTTCTATATTGAAGAGCCAGAAACAGAAATATACCACCGTTTACCTAATCATAACACAAGCTTCCAGGCAGAAGTACGAGCAATAACGGAATGTGTAAATTGGATTAGAATAAATATGGCGCCCACAGGGCTTAATATATTTACCGACAGCCAGAAGGCAATTAATGTGATATCAGGTGATAGAATTAAATCTAAGACCGTATTGGATTGTAAGAAAGCTTTAACTGAATACTCTCCCAGAGGAAAGGTTCACATCATATGGGTACCAGGCCACTCGGGAGTAGTCGGCAACGAAAGGGCGAATGTAATAGCTTTAAAGGGAAGGGAGCTCGATGTAGTTAACCTGACAAACGCAAAACCATTCGACGCAACAAAAGATGAATTAAAAATATGGATGAGAGAATCCCATAAGGCCTCTTGGAATAATGAAACGGTGGGTAGAACCACAAAGATTCTATGGGGTGATCCTGATGAGAGCAAGACGAGAAATCTCCTCAAAAGGAGCAAGTCTGAGGTTAGTATGATGGTACGTATTCTGAGTGGACACACAGGATTACGTGCACATCTATACAAAATTGGACGTGCGGATTCAGACGAATGTAGAGCATGTGGAGAGGACAGTGAAACTCTGGAGCACTTTCTTTGCCATTGTCAGGCATTCGTCGAAGTTAGATCCAAGTATCTTGGAAGTGATGTTATTCCGGAAATAACATTCTCAAACAACACCGATTTGAAGATTCTTAGGAATTACGTCCAGGAAACTGAGTTTCTGAACATGGAAAAATAATACATTCAGTGAACAATTTTTTTTTTTCATAAATTGGAGCGCACAACAGGTTTATTTCTTCGGATTTGTGTTTCAACCTATACATCCTCCTATCAACCTAACCTAACCTATTGAAAATTCTTATAATTTTTTAAGTAGCATTTTTATGTAAAAGTTAAAATAAAATCATAAAAATCCTCTATTTGTCAAAAATGTTCATGATTAACACAATTTTGAAAGACATTTTCTGACAATTTGAACCAAATTGGTCGATATTTTCTTCCTGTTTCCTGCTACCAAAAGCTTTTTTAAAGTAGCTGAAATAAAATCCTTTACATTTCTATAACAAACAAATAACATTAAAACCTTTTCAATAGAAAATGCCAACAAACAGCCATACAAATAGAAAAGATCTCATCGGAAAAAAAAAACTTAAAAAGAAAAAAATATAATTTGTATGAATTTTCTTGATAAGAAGGAAGAAATCACAGTCTTGCAATATTTTCCTCAACGTTTTTAGCAAATACAAACATTTTTATAGGGAAAATTCAAGCAACAACTATAAAATGCAAACGTAATGTCAAATTCAACAGCAACAACATATTTTAACAATAGCAGCAACATCCACTAACAAACTGCAACAGCATAAGAATTGTAAAGGAATAAAAATTGCTTTACAAACATTAAGTAACAAAATACTTTTCTTCATTTTTCTCTACTCTTTAGCACAAAAAAAAAATTAAAAAATAACAAACTAAAGGATTCACAAGAAAAGAATTTTTGCAATTTTACAATACACGCGTGTAAACACTGTAATGGCGCCACTTTGGTACATATAAAAGTGAAACGAAAGGAAAAAAAATTCCCAAGATATGAAAACAACAAAAAAGTACGCAGTATGTTCAAACGCACTCAGTAACAATTGTACTTTATGCACATACATGCATATGTATACACCCACATACAAACAAACATACATACATATATGTGCAGTTTCTGTAGCTTTGGAACTTTAGTCAGTCCTCATATGGCATCTTCTTTTGTATGGAACTGCAATCGGATTAGCTTTTACAAGATCTTGTTTTCTGCATTGTGTATTGTTCGTTTTCGCACTTTTGATTTGACGTCCTTAAAGGCAGAGATGGAAAATTACATAGTTTACGCAATTCGTTTAAGCTTAAGGAAAAGTCAAATATATTAAATAAAGATATGGGAGCTTGAGTCGCTAATTGAGCTAACTCCACAGAAATACATACCTAAAGTAATTTGCTGTTTTAAGAAACAATCCATTATTTTGATATATGGATCTAATTTCACATTAAACTTAATTATAATGAATTTATTTTCGGAACTAAAATTAAATTCATCTTATAAGGTTTTGAGATGGGGAATAGAATTAATGGGAGGCTTAAAACACGGAAGTATAAATCCACTTCCAGATCCTCTGGACTTTTCTTTCATGTAAGTAATTGACATTCTTGTAAGTAATTCAGAAATTCGTAAAGACAATAATTGGACTACCCATGTGCTGTTTTTGCAGATGTCGTTTAGAAGAAGAAAAATCGTTACAACACCGAGAGTGATTCACGATTCTCTATTAAAGCATAGGAAGTCAACACCATACATATTAAATCGAACTCTTCACAATTCAAGGGAGTCGAATTTGGAACTGATTCTTATGGAATTTGATCCATAGATTTTTGTTCACAAAATACTTGTTTATGTAAATTTCATCACTCTAGTTGAGTGATTAATGTTAAAGTAATTTCTGAAGAGGTCCTTATATTGTAGCTTGGGCCACTAGAACTGAACTAGAACTAAACTAGAACTGAACTAGAACTGAACTAGAACTGACTAGAACTGAACTAGAACTGAACTAGAACTGAACTAGAACTGAAATAGAACTGAACTAGAACTGAACTAGAACTGAACTAGAACTGAACTAGAACTGAACTAGAACTGAACTAGAACTGAACTAGAACTGAACTAGAACTGAACTAGAACTGAACTAGAACTGAACTAGAACTGAACTAGAACTGACTAGAACTGAACTAGAACTGAACAAGAACTAGAACTGAACTAGAACTGAACTAGAACTGAACTAGAACTGAACTAGAACTGAACTAGAACTGAACTAGAACTGAACTAGAACTGAACTAGAACTGAACTAGAACTGAACTAGAACTGAACTAGAACTAACTAACGAACTAGAACTGAACTAGAACTGAACTAGAACTGAACTAGAACTGAATAGAACTGAACTAGAACTGAACTAGAACTGAACTAGAACTGAACTAGAACTGAACTAGAACTGACTAGAACTGAACTAGAACTGAACTAGAACTGAACTAGAAACTGAACTAGAACTGAACTAGAACTGAACTAGAACTGAACTAGAACTGAACTAGAACTGAACTAGAACTGAACTAGAACTGAACTAGAACTGAACTAGAACTGAACTAGAACTGAACTAGAACTGAACTAGAACTGAACTAGAACTGAACTAGAACTGAACTAGAACTGAACTAGAACTGAACTAGAACTGAACTAGAACTGAACTAGAACTGAACTAGAACTGAACTAGAACTGAACTAGAACTGAACTAGAACTGAACTAGAACTGAACTAGAACTGAACTAGAACTGAACTAGAACTGAACTAGAACTGAACTAGAACTGAACTAGAACTGAACTAGAACTGAACTAGAACTGAACTAGAACTGAACTAGAACTGAACTAGAACTGAACTAGAACTGAACTAGAACTGAACTAGAACTGAACTAGAACTGAACTAGAACTGAACTACTAGAAACTGAACTAGAACTGAAACTAGAACTGAACTAGAACTGAACTAGAACTGAACTAAACTGACTACTAGAACTGAACTAGAACTGAACTAGAACTGAACTAGAACTGAACTAGAACTGAACTAGAACTGAACTAGAACTGAACTAGAACTGAACTAGAACTGAACTAGAACTGAACTAGAAACTGAACTAGAACTGAACTAGAACTGAACTAGAACTGAACTAGAACTGACTAGAACTGAACTAGAACTAGAACTGAACTAACTAAACTGAACTGAACTAAACTGAACTAGAACTGAACTAACAAACTGAACTAGAACTGAACTAGAACTGAACTAGAACTGAACTAGAACTGACTAGAACTGAACTAGAACTGAACTAGAACTGAACTAGAACTGAACTAGAACTGAACTAGAACTGAACTAGAACTGACTGAACTAGAAATGAACTAGAATGAACTAGAACTGAACTAGAACTGAACTAGAACTGAACTAGAACTGAACTAGAACTGAACTAGAACGGAACTAGAACTGAACTAGAACTGAACTAGAACTGAACTAGAACTGAACTAGAACTGAACTAGAACTGAACTAGAACTGAACTAGAACTGAACTAGAACTGAACTAGAACTGACTAGAACTGAACTATAACTGAACTATAACTGAACTATAACTGAACTAGAACTGAACTAGAACTGAACTAGAACTGAACTAGAACTGAACTAGAACTGAACTAGAACTGAACTAGAACTAGAACTGAACTAGAACTGAACTAGAACTGAACTAGAACTGAACTAGAACTGAACTAGAACTGAACTAGAACACAACTATTCTAGTTTACCGATTTTGATAATTCAATACAAAATTTCTTGGCTTCATAAACCTGACTTGAAGTCTCCATACCGCTGATAGTTCTTGCTGGTAAATAAGCGCCCATCTTCATATCATAACCAGAGTAACCTATGACAATTTATCCAACCTTGGACCAATGAAAAGACACCCAGAAAAAAACAAGAAAACATAAACCATTCCATACCTGGTTTCAAATATATTATGTGTGAGTAATATCTAGAAGTTTTAGGTGATTGGTCCAAGCTTGTGTGTATCCTAGTCGAAATACTAGTTTACTTGACGACCATAAGGTAATAATTGACCCCATTTTTCTAGACACTAAAGTGATATTTCACTGCATTATATGATAAATTGAGTAAACTATTAAATTCTTTTTAAAGAGAACAAATGAATTATTAGTGATGACTACTTAAAAAGGGGTATATTGATCATTTTAAAAACTGCAGGAATATTTTCCATTATATGCGTATGTGAAGAACAACAATAAATATAATTTTTTCAAAAAAGACTTAAAAAATAAAGAAAGCATGAACAACAAGAACAGAAGCATCAAAGTTAATATGATTACACTAGTGCACACCAACACTTTCGCAGAAAAGTGTATCAATTGTGAATTCATTTAAAATGGTTTGATAAAGTTTTTATAGTTATAAAAGATCTTCCAATCAACAAGCACCATTTGAGAAAATAGTATAATTGGATATCTTTGTCCTTTCTCTAAAATATTCCAAATTATAAAATCTACTTGGAATAGGGAACGGAAAAAGAAACAATAAAGAAATTAGTAAAAAAATTAGTAAAAGCTAAACTTTAAAATTTTGTTCTTGATTGAACAGTAATTGAATCAAGTATTTTGTAATTGGCTTAAAAAAAACCGTACATTTTTTAATCGGCTACAGATCCTTCTATCTTTATAAATTTAGATTAAGAGAGAATTTCGAATACACAATTTTTTTCAACTTAATCATATAAATTTTACCAAGGAAATTTTCAATCATTCCTCGCTGTAAACTATAAAAATGCAACAGCATCATAAAAATTATTGGTTTGGAAAAAGTGCGTTTTTAAAAGCACCACAATCACAACCGACAGTAAACAATACAAAAGAAGCTATTTTTCATATGGCAGAAAACACAAAAAAGACCTTAATAAAAAAATACAAAAACATTCTTGGTGAAAATATGTATGAATGTATATCAAACAAATCAAATCATTGTAATACCTACACATTTCGTTGATGTGGCAAAAAATGAAAGCAAATACACATACACACACACTTCAACCAAATTGAATCAAATCTTGAAGTTGTTATTATTTTAAGTTCGTGTTTTTTCTCATTTCACATCAAAGTGATATAAAAATCTCTTAGTGACATTCGTTACTTAATGTTTGATCATATAAAGTGTCAAAATTTTATCACCCTCGACATAGGATGCTAGAACAGATAGTAATAGTAAATATAAACACCTCCCTCCCCCACAAATAAATTTTGTTGTTGTACATTTAGCTCCCCTTTATGATGTGTTTGTTGTTAATCCTGCACTCATTTATCACTCAACTTTCAACGGCAAAAAGAAATAGAAAAAAAGGAAATAATAATACTAAAAGTAACTTTTACTTCTCTAACTCTCATCCCTAGTTTAACTATATCTAGATACAACATACATTCCTTAATGGCAGAGCGGGTATGAGAGTTTTGTTTAGTAATGAAATTGTGTCAATATGATGTGACAACATTTACTGTTATGAACATAAGTGTCAACAACATTAAAACAACAACAAAAGCAACAATAATCACAGAAACTAGAACAGTTGCAGATACTTTACTCTAACGAAAAAGAAAAAAAAGATACAAACGACAACTTTGTAGAACTTTCAATAAAAAAATTCTAACAACAACTGTTGTTCAGAAACAAACATACATACGAGTGTACAACAATAAACTAATGACATCTATTAAGGACACCATCAACGTAGTATCTAAGCAAACAGACACATGCAGCGAGGAGATACAAACAAACACATCTTTAATATAAATCCTACGCGAAGTTAAACTAAAGAGACTAATACTAGAGTGGGGTTGGAAATTTTGCAGCCCAGCAGTGACATGTGAGAAACATTAAATTATGACGAAAAATTTCATAGATTTATTTAATAAACTTATGTAGAATAAACCAGGATACTACTGCATTTATTAAGGATAGTCATTTGTCTTGTCACATAATAAATTCATATAGAATTTGGGTTTTGTGAGAGGGGTGATAATATATACAGGAATTATCTTTAATTCTATATAATAAAATGGACAAGATTTTTTATTAAATTATGTAAAAATATTACATTTGTCTATCCAAAATAATGTTGATTCCATTTATGTACTACAATCATCTTAGTTGGTAGTGTTGTAGTCGGCAGGACGTGAATCAGATTCTCACAACCGACAGTGACTTAAGGCATATAGACTAGACGATAACAAGACTATAGACTAGACTATGAACTAGACTATAGACTAGACTGTTAACTATACTATAGACTAGACTATAGACTAGACTATAGACTAGACTATAGACTAGACTATAGACTAGACTATAGACTATACTATAGACTAGACTATAGACTAGACTATAGACTAGACTATAGACTAGACTATAGACTAGACTATAGACTAGACTATAGACTAGACTATAGACTAGACTATAGACTAGACTATAGACTAGACTATAGACTAGACTATAGACTAGACTATAGACTAGACTATAGACTAGACTATAGACTAGACTATAGACTAGACTATAGACTAGACTATAGACTAGACTATAGACTAGACTATAGACTAGACTATAGACTAGACTATAGACTAGACTATAGACTAGACTATAGACTAGACTATAGACTAGACTATAGACTAGACTATAGACTAGACTATAGACTAGACTATAGACTAGACTATAGACTAGACTATAGACTAGACTATAGACTAGACTATAGACTAGACTATAGACTAGACTATAGACTAGACTATAGACTAGACTATAGACTAGACTATAGACTAGACTATAGACTAGACTATAGACTAGACTATAGACTAGACTATAGACTAGACTATAGACTAGACTATAGACTAGACTATAGACTAGACTATAGACTAGACTATAGACTAGACACAACACTGCATTTCATAGATTGAATACCCTGGATACTTCCCTGAAATAGAAGTAAAGTAGAAATTTGTCTCCACATTTGATCTATCATACTTTGAGTATTGAAATATTTTCTTGAATTTTCATAAAGGTTTACACACCCATAATAGTGAGATCCCATCAAATACAAGTGCCTGGTCGTCTAAACTAAATGATATCCCTCATCAGCAAAACTCAAATAAACCGGTTGACGCATCAAATGCAACTCATCATAGATGTTAAACTAAGTGTTGACATATAATTTACTTGCAATGACAAATGTTCCGTAGGTAAATTATATTGTCATTAAGATATCACCACATAACAAAACATCAAATAAAAGTAAAATGACAAACAAAAAATTAACTGTACAAAATAATATGACAAGTTAATATTGTCTATAATAACATTCTCGCAAAGAAAATACCAAAACATGCAAATATTTCAAAGATTGATTAAGAAATATTTTATTGACAAACTAAACCAGATACATACATATGTAAAAGAAAACACATTGGAACCAAAAAAAACAGAAAACTTAAATGGAAAGTATGTAAATGCAATTTTTAAACACAAAATTCAATTGTGGTTGTTAGCCATACACACTCAAATAAGTTTATATCCGTTCGGTCATAAGGACACACACATATACATACACATATGCCAACATATTGCATTCAGCTGCATGCTTGCATACACATACATATGCATAAACAAACATAGACAAAAGTATATTTACTCTTTAAGAAACAAGTTTAGTTATTGATGTCCTCGAACATAAGTTTACATTTTACCAAATTTCTAGAAAAAGAGAGAGTACGACGAGTATCATATCACAAAAATGTAAAATGTGGTTTTTTTGTTTTGTGGGCCCAGCCCAGAAAAACTACTTACTCGAATAAACTATGTTGTAGGCCTAAAAAGCCAGGCGGACATATGTCACACATAAAATAGAAAAGTAGACTACACAGGACCAGAGATAAGAGAGACCTTAACCTTTTATCGACAAATATGCATCTAAAGAAACATGAATACTTTGTTGTTGTTATTGCTGCCTTACATGCAGGTTGAAAATATATATTTTTAAATCCGTGTATGTGTTTACTCTACATACAAATACAAAAGTACACAAACATATATTAATATGTGTGTGTTACAAACAAAATCATGTAACAGCATCTGCTGTCAATTGCTTGTTACAATCATGTCCTGTTTTATGCCATGGTAATGGAGTTGTGGTGGGTAGTAAGTAGGTGCTTTCACTTGTACCTACTGAGTATTGTAGGAGTAGTTTTTGCAAGTATAATAGAGCTTGCACTTAGGAATGTTAAATAAAATTCATATTTGGTATGCTTGGTAGTAGTCCAAATGTCTAGAGGGGTTTTTACTATGTGTGTGTTTGCTCCCAAAAGAAATGACAAAAAAAGCCCATAACTGCCCACAAATTGTGGATGGCAATAAAAATTTTTACATGTACGTTTGGACACTTTGAAGGAAAATTTCAATTTTTCAAACGGTGAAGTACAAACAAGAGTACAATGGGTAAATTTGACATGGAAAAAAATTTAAAATTTTTAAATTATGAAGTTTAATACAAATGATTATGTTGGCAAAAAGCTTTTTTTTCTGAAAAATACATGCAATAATTTTTTAAACTAATTTCTTTATAAATATCTTATAAGTAAGCTTTATTTGCTAATTTTGGACATAAACAATTCTTTGTGATGATAGTTTTTATTGAAAGCTATTTTGTAAAAGTTTGCAAAGTTTTCTTATCAAAATAATTACTTTTAAAAGTTTTACTATGAATTTTTGTTAATTAGTAATAGTAATACATTTTGGAATGAAAGCTCTTCTATCACATATTTCTAAAATTTGTTAAAAACTTTCATGTGCAAGCGATTTCAGAGTTTGGTATTTGCTTGAGTAGAGAGCTTTTTTGGAAATACATATCATAATATGGGATGAAATAATAAAGAATGTATAAAAACTATTTTCTGTATAAAAAACTATTTTCTGTATAAAAAAGCTTTAGAATAATGATTTCTTGTAAATAAAAGCTTTAAAGCTATTTTACAAGAAAGCTTTCTAAAAAGACGATTTTATATAATAAAAGCTTTAAAACTTGTTTCTATATTAATCATTCGTATGTTAAAATTTTCTAGAAAAAGAAAACTTTTTCAAAAAAAGAACTTCGCAAGAAGCTATTTTGTATATAAAAAGCTTAAAACAAATTTGTATACAATTTTTTCTTCTCAAAAAGTTTTTTTTAATAAATTTAAAAGAGTTGTTTACAAAAAAAGCTATTTATTAAAGTATTTATAATAAATAATTGAAATTTTTTTGACCCAAGTTGTCAAAAAGACAATTTTGTAGAGAGCTTTTAAGAAAATTTTACTTTTTTTATTTTTCAAACGGTTATTGATTAGTTTCAAAAGCTATTGAATTTTTGCAGAGAAAACTATTTAACAATAAACAAAAAAAAATTGTGCAATTTTATATTCCAAAATATTCTTCTCAAGGTCTTATCTTATAAATTTGGACATTTCTGATTTTTTGTCAACTTAAAATAACAAATAAAAACATAAAGAATATTACAATAATATATTATTTAAAAGTTCTGTAGTAAGGCTGGCAAGGCTGAGTATTTGAAAATGTTGTTAATAGCCTGAACTGTAATATGATGACGACCACCACCCACCTACTTCTTCAACAACAAACTAATTTCTTTGACTACAAAGCCATTCAAATATTATACAGACTATACCTATATACGTATCTATATTAACACAAATGTCAAAAATTTCAAAAATTCTTCTACTCTCAATAAATATTATATTAGTCTATTGGATATTATAGTATTTAATTGTTTTTTTATTATTATCATTTTTCCCAATACACACACAAACATATGTACATACATGCATATGAAACATTTTTATGGTAAAATCAATAGACAATAAAACCAAGTGTCATAGAATTTAATATTAAGGTATTGGATGTTGCAAAAATATGTTCAAATATGCTGGTCATTTGACAATAGTTAGACATATTGAAATGTGAATATTTTATTGAAAATATAAATAAATATGTATATAACTAACTATACATTGTATATGCTACAACATACGATATTATAATGCTAATATTATATTTTTCATTTATATAGTATTTTGTAGCAGTTTATAGTTAGTTTTAAACTTAAGTAGTAGTAGTAGTAGTAGTTAAACACAAACAAATAGTAAATTGAAAAATTTTATGATTATATAAATATGGAAAAATAAAATTGAATTTTTGAATATGTAAATTTTATAATACAGAACCTAATATTAGAAATAAGTTGATATTATGGGTAAAATATTGTTTAGATTTGGTTTTAAATAGTAGAGTTATGGCTAATTTTGAAAATGTTTTAAGATTGCTGAAGGATACTAAAATAATGTTTAGCTAGACTAGACTATAGACTAGACTATAGACTATACTATAGACTATACTATAGATTATACTATAGACTAGACTATAGACTAGACTATAGACTAGACTATAGACTAGACTATAGACTAGACTATAGACTAGACTATAGACTAGACTATAGACTAGACTATAGACTAGACTATAGACTAGACTATAGACTAGACTATAGACTAGACTATAGACTAGATAGACTAGACTATAGACTAGACTATAGACTAGACTATAGACTAGACTATAGACTAGACTATAGACTAGACTATAGACTAGACTATAGACTAGACTATAGACTAGACTATAGACTAGACTATAGACTAGACTATAGACTAGACTATAGACTAGACTATAGACTAGACTATAGACTAGACTATAGACTAGACTATAGACTAGACTATAGACTAGACTATAGACTAGACTATAGACTAGACTATAGACTAGACTATAGACTAGACTATAGACTAGACTATAGACTAGACTATAGACTAGACTATAGACTAGACTATAGACTAGACTATAGACTAGACTATAGACTAGACTATAGACTAGACTATAGACTAGACTATAGACTAGACTATAGACTAGACTATAGACTAGACTATAGACTAGACTATAGACTAGACTATAGACTAGACTATAGACTAGACTATAGACTAGACTATAGACTAGACTATAGACTAGACTATAGACTAGACTATAGACTAGACTATAGACTAGACTATAGACTAGACTATAGACTAGACTATAGACTAGACTATAGACTAGACTATAGACTAGACTATAGACTAGACTATAGACTAGACTATAGACTAGACTATAGACTAGACTATAGACTAGACTATAGACTAGACTGAACTAGACTATAGACTAGACTATAGACTAGACTACTAGACTAGATTAGACTAGACTAGACTAGACTATAGACTAGACTATAGACTAGACTATAGACTAGACTATAGACTAGACTATAGACTAGACTATAGACTAGACTATAGACTAGACTATAGACTAGACTATAGACTAGACTATAGACTAGACTATAGACTAGACTATAGACTAGACTATAGACTAGACTATAGACTAGACTATAGACTAGACTATAGACTAGACTATAGACTAGACTATAGACTAGACTATAGACTAGACTATAGACTAGACTA